>NW_004949097.1:12671577-12699979 GCF_000317375.1 Microtus ochrogaster | reverse complement strand
TCTGTGCTCAGTAAGTGTGCAACCGTGGCTGGAGGGCACTGTTCCTCTGTGCTCAGTAAGTGTGCAACCGTGGCTGGAGGTCACTATTCCACCCACTACAAATTCTAATAGCAGGGAAATGGAGATCAGTATGAAATTTAGATTCCTCTAAAGCCAGCTTGATGGGTCATTGGTGTCCTAAAAAATAAAACCTGTGTGAGGAATGGTGCATGCAGAGGAATTCTCTAGATGACCACACCTCCATGGGAGGTTGTTCTGAAATGAGAAGGGTCATAATGTGGAAGAGGAAGTTTAGGGTCCATTAAAGAAGGGGTTCCTCAGGCCTATTAACAGGGGGGAGAGTTTGTTTGTTTAGGGCTTTATTTATTTATTTGGTTTGAGACCAAATAAATAAATATTTATTTATTTATTTATCTTTTGAGACAGGGTTTGACTGTCCTAGAACTCATTCTGTAGATCAGTCTGGCCTCACACTCACAAAGATCTCCCTGGCTCCACCTCCTGTGTGCTTTAACTTGATTGGCTGTGATGGATCATGGGATTGCCATCATCCTGCATCTCTGGAGAAACTTTTGGAAATAATCCTTGGAGGGCTGAAAACAGATGTTTGCTTATAACTTTGATTTCACTTTTCGGAAACAGCTACTAGTTAAATGGATGTCTGCAGATGTCCTGAGGTTACAGTAATAACTAGTGGTTAGATAGGCATCTGCAGGTGTCCTGAGGTTACAGTAATAACTAGTAGTTAGATAGGTGTCTGCAGATGTCCTGAGGGTACAGTAATAACTAGTAGTTAGATAGGTGCATGCAGATGTCCTGAGTTGACAGGTGTAAGACCCTTCGCTACTTCAGGGTCACTTTATGAGCTAATGATTCAAGATGTGTGAATCCAGTAGTTTTTCTCCAATAAGGAAATGATCTTTAAAGCTTGCCTTTGTGTGCAGCTCTGCTGGTACATGCCTGCAGTCAGCACTCAGGAGGGGGCAGCAGGTGGATCAGGAGTTCACGGTCATGCTTGGCTACCTAGCACTTTTAAAGCCAGCTTGAGCTGCATAAGATTCTGTTTGTTTTGTTTTTTTTTAATTCAACAAATAAACAGAAAACCCCAAACAAACAAAATGCTTGCCTGCACAGCTTATATACAGGGTCATCTCAGATTTTTACCTTTTGCCCTTAAAGATCGAATGAAAAGTAATCAGTCACTGAAAAACCAAACAGTAGCAGCAACAGACTCTCAAGCTCGGCCAGCGAGGGCTAGCTCTAATCTAGGGAGGGCTCACTCTAGTGCTGAGCTCAGATATGAAACAGGCCCTGGTTTCAGACCACTGGGAGAGCCTTTGGGTGGATGGTCCTGCAGGTCAGAAGTGTAGAGCTTTTATTGTACCCAAAGACTGTGGCGCAGCTCCTTCCCACCTCACTGCGAGCCATGCCTTCTCAGCCGGCTGTTGCAGTCGGGACATTTGCAGACCCTGGAGGGGTTGTGGAGTCACTGTATAGCCAGCATCATCACACAGTTTAAACATCAAAGTCTTGAAAATGAAACCATATGGACTGGTGAGAATTATTTTTTTTACCAATAAACAATAATGCCTGTAAACAGAGACTCTGCTTTGGCTTCCAGCCACCTAGACCCAAATAATCACACAAAACCATATTAATTACAGCAGTGCTTGGCAGATGGCTCAGGCATAATGCTAGCTAGCTCTTAAATGAACTCTTTTCTATTTATCTGTGCATCACCACCAGGCTGTGGTTTACCAGAAAGGTTCTGCTGTCTTTCTCCTTTGGCAGCTACATGGCGTTTGCCTGACTCTGCCTTCTTTCTTCCTGAATTCAGGTTAGTTTTCCCACCTAGCTCTATTCTGCTCTGTCATAGGCCAAAGCAGCTTTTTTATTAGCCAATGGTAATCAAATACATTCACAGCATACAGAGTGGGATCTCACGTCAAAGCTTCATGTCTCAGCTTTGTCTGTTTGCGTTTTACTAGCATATATTGCTGTTGGATGTAGGTGGACTTTTCCTGTCCCAACTGCTAGGTCACAGATAACACTCTGAGGCTTAATATTAATTACAAATGCTTGGCCAATAGCTCAGGCTTATCACTAACTAGCTCTTACGTTTTAAGTTGACCCATATTCCTTATTTATGCTCTGCCATGTGGCTGTACCTTTATTAGCATGTCACGTTCATCTCCTGCTCCCTCTGCATCTGGCTCATGACTCCCCTGACTCCACCCTTCTCCTTCCCATCATTCTCAGTTTGGCTTCCCAGCCAAACTTTATCCTGTTCACCTATTGGTCAGTCAGCTTGTTTATTAAACCAATCACAGTGTAAGGGAATATTCCACAGTAGCTGGCGGTCCCTTCCCTAGTCCTTGTCACATGGTACGTATGAGATAAATGTCCTTATAATTGATAAAAAAAAACAAGGATAGAGTGAGGCGGGGAGGAAAAGAGTTCAGAGGTGGATTGCCTTGTGTGCGAATGAATGTTCTGTTCTAGTCCTCGCTTATGATTTCTTTGTTTTCTTGATTATTTTATTTTCAGACAGAGTCTTACCATGTGCCCCAGGCTGTCCTGGAACTGTCCATGGAGCCGAGGCTGGCCCCTAATGTGCATCGGTTTCCTTTCCTGTACCTCTTGAGCGTTTTCAGAAGGATCGCTCGGCACCATTGCCCTTAGGACAGCCACTAGTGTGTATTTGTGTGTCATGGGGTTGCTGTGCTGTGAACACAGACAGACTGTTGATGGCATTTGAGTGTCTCATCTTTCTAAAGCTGAGAAAGGCAGCAGAGGGAGAAACTGACTCAGGGAACGGGATATCTAGCAAGCCTGTAGGTGTGTTGTGGTCTGACCTTGCCATTTACAAAGTTTGTGGCTGAGAACCCTACTTACATCACTATGGAAAATATATTCCATCATCTCAAATAAAGTGAAAATTTTTCTATCTTAGTTGAAGGCCAGTTTTCAGCTATAACAACCATCCCCACTTAAGAGTTACCAAAAAGGAAAAAAAGAAAAATGTTGCCACATGTCTAAATACGTGTAAGATTTTGTGTTGAATGGCGTTCGTGGCTCTCCTGGACTGCACGTTGGATGGGCCTGACTGGGACCGGCAAATGCTGTGAGCTGGGCCACAATTCCTCCAAGGAACGCCCCACAGGCGGTAGCTGGTTGTGAGGATGGGCTCAGTATAATCCCACTAGGATGGAGTTGATACAGAACCATGACTCTTTACCGCAAGGCATTCCAAAGAGGACATTCTTAATCAGATAAACTGTCAAAAGTCAAAGGCTTCAGAAACACCCAGTATCTGCATCCGAGGTTAGCATTAAATGAGGTGGTAGTCCCTGGAGGCCCAACAGCTACTGCTTCCTGATCTGTCTGAGCATCGTTAAGGGGAACCCCGAGTTAAGCATCTTTGAAGGATCCGCGTTCGAGGATGCTGTTGTGTTGTTTGTTTCATAAGCCTCGATTAGATTCCTCCTAATGGGAAAACACATTAGTTGACTTTTTAGGGACTTGGGAACACCCTAGAGCCCTCACCTCCCACCGTTCATGTCTAAAACGGCAAGCAGTGTACTGCTTCCCAGAGAAAAGCCTTCAGACTTTCCTGGGATAAATGCTTATTTTTCTCCATTCTGTCCACCAAAGCCAACCGTTTCTGGGTTGCTTGGTTTCAGATACCTTGGACTCAGCCTAACATAGCAGGGAGTGACCAGGAAATCAAAGCAACTGGGCAGTGTCTGGGTGTCTCCACAGACTGTCAGCACGCCTCCTCTGGCTACAGACAGGGCTTTTTATGGAGATTTTTGTTGTAATTTCAGAAGGTGGCCGCAGTTTTCTTGGCTCTGTAACGGTTCGCACATCTGGAATGTGTTCCTGAGAAGATGTTGGTTGGGAGCTGTGCCTTGTGGCCTGGAATTGCCTCTGACAGAGAGGCGGCCACAGAGGACAGTCCTCACTAGTGGGCCTACCCCAGCACTTTCTGTGGGAGGCCACTGAGGGTGCTCGCTGTGGCTCCGGAGACTCGGCACACAAGCCATACAGCTCAGTCTGGAATTACTTTTCACATGGCATTCAGTTTCTGCCGAGGCAGTCACAGCTCAAAAATATTTAACAAGCCTGGCGCTAGGCTATCTAACAGATTCTACAATTGTTTTAGCTGTCTTAAAATGGTTTAGGGACGCGTCTCACACTGAAGCTTCTGACTCCATGCCCCATCACTGAGAGGAGAGACCATGGATGACCCATGGCACACTGTGACGTAGCACTTGTAGCTGGGGGACCAGAGTTTGGTAGATGACACCAGCAGCCTGCTAGCCCTTGGCATGCCAGTGTTGGAGTATACCATGCTGAAGTAGGGCTGACTGTCTTAGCTGGAAACTGACCTTGAGGTAGTTGATAATTTCCCCCCTCTTTTCAGTATTTTAGATAAAATTTCCACTGTTGTGAGGAAGTATGGTATAAACTCGGGAAATGCACAGCCGTGCAGAGCTGTGCTCTTCTGTGCATTTCCATGTGCTCGACTGTGTTGGCCTCGCAGGGGCATCCTTGAATCTGCTCACTCTGGATGGCCCGGAGTCCACGCTGGGAAGTGTGCCTCTCCCCAAAGCCCCAGGAAGGAGTTCAACCACTGCCCTCCCCATTCTGTGGGTTCTGATATTTGTTGGGCGATGCAGCACGGACCCACGGAGGTGGCTTTGCTTGGTGACTGGTACTCACCAGTCTGTTTTATCTGCCTCAGAGGGTTTTACCGCATTGGCAAATATGATGATTATTTGTGTAATGCAGCAGGTTTGACTCTGGTTTTTATCCTCCTAACCCTATAATGAATTTTTTTTTAAAAAAATATAGTGTTAAAATAATAATATAGTGTTTTTATTTTTGACGAGGTCTCGCACTCTGTAGCTCAGTACCTGGAAGTCACTATGTAGTCCTGGCTGGCCTCTCATCCATGGCAATCCTCCTGCTTCAGCGTCCTATGAGCTAAGATTACAGGTGGGGTCACTATGCACAGATCTTCCATTTTTTCTTCCTCCTCGTCCGGTCTACTTTCGAAGGGTGATATTTCTTTCTTGTTTGGAGTTTGGGGAGAATTATATTAAAGGTGTGAATAAGAGCTTCTTACAGACACCCGTTCACGGGAGCCAGACCTTGCCTCAACAGGTTCCTCACAGACCCTGATTGCACAAGAAGAGGGCTTAGTTTCTACTTCTGTCTTCCTTGGTCCTCATAGAACTCAGCTTGTCTTGCAGAGCTATATCCATCAGTCTGTGGAAGAGACAGACATGATTAGTGTGCATAACAGGCAAACTCTCAAACCTGTGTTGGCTGGGCACGGTGGTACATGCCTGCAACCTGAGCACTCTGCAGGCAGAGGCAGGAGGATTGCAATGAGTTGATGGCCATGTTGGGCTCTGGAGTGAGACTGTTTCAGAATAGTAGTGGTGGCGGCAGCAACACCTCCTGACATTTGGAGAGGCAGAGAAAAAGTTCACTGGATACCAGAGAAATGCTTTGTCTCTGAATTTGGAGGATCATTCCTTAGAAATACAGAGCTAATTTGACACAAAGTTCCCTTCCTTAAAAAAAAAAAAAAAGAAAGAAAAGAGGAAGTAATACTTATTTATATAGCTCTTTCGTCTAGCTAAGAACATTTTGGGTTCCTTAGGTGGTTTTTGAAAAGATCTATTTTTAATTGTGTGTGTGTGTGTGTGTGTGTGTGTGTGTGTGTGTGTGTGTGTGCGTGCGTGCGTACATGATATAGGTTCCCTCTGAAGCCCTGGAGCCATGAGTCACCTGACATGTATGGGTCTGGGAACTGAACCCAGGTCCTTTGGGATAGTGCCCATGCTGTCTCCTGCTGAATGGGTGGGGGAATTCCTTAGGCTTAATAAAGGCCCCCAGAGGGGCATCCAGTGGGGAAGTCAGCTTTTCCTCCCCCAGTTTCTTCTCAGCCCCATCATCAACTCTGTGTCCTGCAGCCTTACATGAAAAGTTGCTAGAGGGAGAAAACCCAAGGCAAAAGGCAGTGGCTGTCTGTGCTCCAAGAATAAAAACATCAATAAATGAAAGCCACTGTTAAGAAAATCAGGCACAGAATGTCCATTAAATTCTTGGGGCCTTAACACCACGTGTAATGGTCTATCCTGTCCCTTTAAGAGAAAAGACCCGCCTACTCACCCCCCCCCGCCCCTGGGGCAAGCAGATCTTCCTTCGGCCTTCTCCTTCTGGCCTGAGCTCTCTTTCCCTTTCTGACTCTCTCCCAAAGAGGTAGCTGCTGCTGTGGCTCCTCTCCTCCCCCCTGTGACTCTCTCTCTCTCTATACACACACACACACACACACACACACCTGTCTCTTTCTGCTCTTCCCCCTTCTCCCCTTACCCTCTCCCCCCTTCCCTTCCACAACCCACT
Source organism: Microtus ochrogaster (assembly GCF_000317375.1). Lineage (NCBI taxonomy): Eukaryota > Metazoa > Chordata > Mammalia > Rodentia > Cricetidae > Microtus > Microtus ochrogaster. The sequence continues at coordinate 12,693,559 of NW_004949097.1, read as the reverse complement.
AAATAAATATCCAACCTCACTCTGCATGGAGTGCCTGTCCATGTCTCTGTCTCTCACCCACTACATGGCTCCCTTCCCTGAACTTCAAAGACCTGCGACATGGTCTTGTGGCATGCCCATCCATCTCAGTCTATATGGCACCCTGCCTGGGACCCGGCTGCCTCAGTGGGCTGCTGTGGTCTTGGGACCTGCTGCCCTCTGCCTGTGGCGCCTCTTTGCTCTTCTCTCTTCACCCCTTTCCTCCTTTCCCTTTTCCCCCATAACCCACTAAATAAATATCCAACCTCACTCTTCATGGCGTGCCTATCCGTCTGTCTCTTACTTGCAGTGGCTGTGGCTCCTCCTGGGACCTGGCTGCCTTCGTGGCCCACCGTGGTCTGCAGCATTGTATTTTTACAATTACACTGGGGACATCCTGTTGCTCACTGCATGTGAGACAGATCTGCTGTGATGTCCATGGGTGTGTGCGACTTGCACAGCCTGCTGGGATCAGCTGCCCTCCTTTAAAGGCTTCTGGAGTCCCAGAGCACAGGACAGTGAAGGAACACACCTCGCTGTCGACTCTGGAGGCTGTGTTGGTTCTTTCCTCTTTGACGTGTGATGAAACACTGGATGAAAGCTCCTTCAGGTTGGGGAAATCTATTCTGGCTCCCTCTGGGGGTGCAGGCCTGATGGCAGGGATGGCCAGGTGCATAAGGATGCTGAGGCATCTGGCCACATCACACCTGAAGGCAGGAAGCAAAGAGGGATTAACACCTGTTCCTTTTGTTAAATTCTGAGATCCCAATCCGTGAGGTGGTTCTGTTCTTATTTGGTTAGGTCTTCCTTCTCCAGTTAAACTTCCTGGAAACACTCTCAAGGGCACACCTAGAGGTGTGTTGTCATGGTGACTCTAAATCTAATCAAGTTAGCAGTCAGGAAACTTCTTCCTTCTTCACTTAGAATGGTACCTGAAGGAGTGGCTTCCCAGGTTCGTGTAGACTACAGAGGGAAGACTGGCCTTGCCCTCCAGCAAACAGGAAGATGTAGGAAACAGATCCTAGTTTGGTTTATATAGAGCATCAAAGGCACCCAGAAGCTCCCATGGAAAGCTAGGATTCAGAAGCCGCTGTCAGCCAGCAGCCAGGGGGATGACAATGCTCTTACAATGAACTGATAAGGAGAGGAAAGCAGGTTGAAGAGAGAAGGGATGTTCCTTCCTAAGTTTCCTGTGCCAGTGCCACACAGGGAGCAGGAATCCAAGGAAAGCACTGAGAGGCTTAGTCGTTTGAGGTCAGGCTGGAGGAGACGTAGTGACTGCCAGGCCTGAGTGTGCAACAGAGCAAGAGAAGCCACTACAGATGGGGAGAGAGGTTGTAGGAGGGGGAAGCCCAACACAGGGAGTCAGGGCAAGCAAGCCCCTAGCTACCCAAACAGAATAACCAGAGTACTCAGAGAGAGGCAGGAAAGGCAGGAACCCGATGTCACAGTATTGGGGAGGAGCATGTGGGATTCTGAGTAGCCAAACTCATGATAAGCATTGGGGAGGGATCGGGGACCAGTGGAGCAGGCACCTGGACATGGCTGGGGTTAATAGACAGAAAAGTGAAGCCCTTGCTCATGGCCTGTGAGCTGTGTATCTGCAGCCAGTAATGAACTTTTCCCATTGAGTAAACGTCCATTTATTATATTGATTTAATGTGTGTGTGTGTGTGTGTGTGTGTGTGTGTGTGTGTGTAGGGGTCATGTGCATGACACAGCACATGTGTGTAAGAGTAGGTTTTCTCTCTCCCGTCTACATCCCAGGGATTAAACTCGGATTCTCAGGCTTGTCTTCAAGGCTTTTCACCACTAAGCCATCTCCTTGGCCTGTAAATATAAATGTGTATGTACATTTATGCATACGCATATGCATACATGCATATATATGTGCATACATGCATATATATGCATACATGCATATATATATGCAACTGGTTTGCTTTAGTGTTTTATTCATTTATTGTGTGTGCACGTGCATGCCACAGCACGTATGTGGAAGTCAGAAGGTTTCTCCATCTACCAAGTCCACACCAGGCTTGAACTCAGGACCCCAGGCTGGATGACAAGATCCCTTACCCTCTGAGCTAGCTCCACAGCTGCCCAGTCGGCGTATGTCTAATGTGTACAGCTTGGTGGGTTCTGGGATGAGGCAACATCTCCACACTGTGTGCGGGAGCCTCGTGATCACCTCACTGATGGTAAAAAGCAAATTTATTACTGTTCCTGGGACCCTTGCGACTTTCCCTCAGAAAACACTGATTTGGTGTAAAATTATTTTTCTCACGTTTTTACTTCAGACATACTTGCATTTAGCTTGTCAACATTCTCTAGTTTTGTTTTTAAAAATGATGACAGCTCTCCTCTTCCAGGGTAGCATACTCCGGAAAATCCTTCTGAATCGGTACTTCAAAGGTGACCATGGCGTCGGCGCCAACGGACCCCTGTCAGGGGCCTATGCCAAGACCGCACAAGTGGGAGGTACGTTCTCGTTCTCCATTTAGGGTTTAACGGCAGTGCTACTTTCCTGTCTGGCTTAGGTGACACAAATGTGAAATATTCACTTAAAACACCAGGAAAACTTCTGTGTATTTTGGGGTTCCTGAACCCACAGGGTGAGCACCATGGTGAATTTTTGCCTTTAACTCTGCATAGTTTGTTTCGGTTTTGTCACACACACATTAGGGTAAAATTTGTAGAGTAGTTTTATAAAGGTTTATTTATTTTTATCTTATACATATGTGTGAGTGCCTGCATGTGTGTCTGCACACCATGTAGTGATGAGGCGAGCAGGCCTGCTTTTCATCCCGCCCAGCTCCTGCACGGCTAGCTTAGCCCGGGAAATAATAACACGGAAACCGTATTCATTTAAACACTGTCTGGCCCATTAGTTCCAGCCTCTTATTGGCTAATTCTCACATGTTGATTAACCTATTTCTAATAATCTGTATAGCACCACGAAGTGGTGGCTTACTGGGAAGATTCTAACCTATGTCCATCTCAGGCTGGAGCTTCATGGCGTCTATCAGGCCAAGCAGTTTCTTTATTAATTAACCAATGAAAGCAATAGAGAGATAGAAAACCCTCCTACATCAACACCACATGTATGCTGTTGACTGTTGGATTCCTTGGAACTGGGGTTACAGATGGTTGTGAGCCACCATGTGGGTGCTGGAATCAAACCCAGGTCCTCGGCAAGAGCAGCCAGTGCTTGCAACTGCTGAGCCTCCTCTGTAGCTCTTTCTAGAGTATTTTAAGAAAAAGCATTTAGTGACACCGAGTTACACACTGGACATCTTTTTACAATTTCCGTCTTTATAGACTTTTTGTATTTGAACTAAACTTTCCCGTGGCCCATGTTGTTATGGCTTGAGAACTTGGAAATGCTGTCCACTGCTGAAAATGGTGTCTGTGATGAAAGTCAGTTTGCGGGTTTTACTTTCTTGTTGTTTCTCCCCACCACAGGAGGCTTCTCTGGACAGGATGCGGATAAGATGGGGATTTCCATGTCGGATATCCAGTGTCTGCTGGACAAGGAAGGAGCATCCGAGCTTGTCATTGATGTCATCGTGAACACCAAAAATGACAGGATCTTTTCCGAAGGCATTTTGCTGGGCATCGCCTTGCTGGAGGGAGGAAACACGCAAAACCAGGTGCCGCCTGTCGTTTCTAGTTTTTAAAAGAAGGATTTTGGTTTTGAGAACTTGATAGAGTGGATTTTGTTCACGTCGCCCCTCTCCACTCCTCCAATCTTCCCTTATCTGCCCCACCTCCCTGCTCTCCCCTGGCTTTGTGTCTTCTCTGCTGCCATCCCAATAAACCTTGGGTGCCAGTTTGTGCTGCCCAGGTACCCCTGTGTGCAGACCCATCTTCTAGAGCATGGTTGCCCTTCCGGGAGCCACCCCTTTGTAGAAGACTGACTCTCCCTGCCCAGGAGCCAGGACACACCCGCAGATCCCCAGGCAGGGCTGAGAGCTCCCAAGCTCCTTCTCTCTCTATGCTGGAATTTTCACTGGCTTGATCGTGTGCAGGCGGCCACAGCTGCTGTGAGTTTGTGCATGCTGCCATCCTGGTTTTGCTCTGGTCTTCCCTGATCTCTGGCTCTTCCAGTCTTTCCGGTTTCTCACTCACTTGTTAAAGAAACCAAGGCAAAAGCATTCTTTTAGCTTCTCCTTGCTGGCACAAACAAAACACCTCACAAATCACATTTCCCTCATAAACCTATTTGATTTCCTATCAAAATGATAGGGCTTTCCTCTTTCTCTAAACAGAACATCCCTTGAAGGTCACTCTGCAGCAGGAGCCACAGTGGCGGTGGGGAGCTGTGCTCCATGGTGACAGTGGTGAGCACTGTGCTCAGGTGCTCCACAGTGACAGTGGTGAGCACTATGCTCACGTGCTCCACGGTGTCACTGGGCCCTGTGCTCACATGTACACCAAGGATCTGACCCTGTCTAGTCAGCACTCCTGTCCCTTGGAGACCCCTGCCAGGTTTCCCTTGCATCCTCTGCGCCCAACAGTGCGCTCCATAAGCCTGAGCTCTGGAAACTTCCCAGAGAGCACTTGTGAGTTTCCTGGCTCCTTGCTCCCTATATTTTCTGAAGCCATGGAGGCGATCATAGTTCCAACTGGCTAGAAATTCCCAAACCTATTGGCCCCAGGAAGGACGGGCAGAAGCCCTGTCAGATTTTGCTTTAATTTGGCACCGGGTGTATCTAGCAGATTTCTCTGGACCACAGAGGGTCGTCCCAGGGGATCGCCTTTCATCCTCTTGTGGATGCTGGCCGTGCTGGTTAGCTCCAGGAGAATTGCAGGCTCTGCTTTTAAATGCCAGCTCATTGCTTCCTAGACCCAACCTTTGGTCTTTATTTGCTTCATGTTTCTGTGGCATTGATCACTGGGAACATCTTTGTTCTTCTGGAACCTTTACTACCTGGGTTCTGGACCCTGGCTCCCTTACCCCCTCCACCGCCGCCTCCAGGTTCTCTTCCAGCCTCATGTGAAGGCTCCTCTTCTCCCCGAGACTGGCACACGGCTTCTGGCTGTCTGACTGAAAACTAGAAGTCACTTTTGACTGTGACTGAGTCACCCTGTCTCCTGGCTGGTTATCCCTTGGTGACAAACCTGGGTGATATCTCTTCTCCCTAACACTTCAGTCCCTGCTTCTCAAACCATCGTTGCAACTCCTTGCCTTTTTGACTCTGCTGTGACCTTGTTTCCCAGCTCCATTCTGCCTTCTCTCTAACATTCTCTTCGTTGCCTCCAGTGATGTCTTTATGACCCTGTGTTACACCCTGGTTCAGATCTCTCTTCCCAGTAACATAGACTCCCTGCTGAGCTCATGAGCTTCTTCCTAGACTCCGGCTATCTGTCTCTCTCTCTCTCTCTCTCTCTCTCTCTCTCTCTCTCTCTCTCTCTCTCTCTCGTTCTGTCTGTCCCTTCCCCTGCTCTTTCTCTTTGTGCCCCCCCCCCCCAGGCACACCCTGTCACTTTTCACGCTGCTCCCTTCTCTTAGAGGACTCAGCTCTATGGCTTCTCTCAGAACTGATTTCAGCCCCTTGTCCCGTTGGGCAGAACTGACTGCTGGTTGCTGTGTGACCTCACTGTGACCTCCAGGTGCTCTGCAGAGTGTTTCTATCACTTCACAGTGACTTTCCAGGTGTGCCCCAGATTCCACCTAGTAAATTAAACATCCCTGGAGGTTTGGAACGGATCTTCATTGCTGTGTGTTTGGAACTCTAATGCCCAGTAACTATTCAGTGGTGGGTGTGTTTATGAGAGACTGGTCATGATGAAGCCTCCTCTTCCAACTGGGCATGTGACACCTGCTTCCTGGAGCCTGACTGCAATTGTTTCTCACTGGGTGCCTTCTCTGTGTCCCTTTGTTTTATTGTGTGTCTTTCATTATGTCTCTCCAGTAATTTTTGTCATTCTAATGTGTGTAGGGGGTGATAGCCTAGTTTTTTATTTTCTTAGTCCTTTATAGCCTTTTAATACATACCCCCCCACACCACACCATACACCTCACAATACACATCACACACCACACACACACACACACATATACACACATCATACACACCACACACACATACACACATACACACACATCATACACACCACACACACACCACACACACTACACACACATACAGATCACCACACACACACACCACACCACACACACACACACCACACCACACACACACACATCACACACCACACATACTCTGACTAGTGATACGGATCTGTCATCCCAACTACTCAGGAGGCTGTGGCCGGAGGACCAGAAGTTCAAGGGAAACCTGAGCTATGGAGCAGGCTGAAGGCTGGTCTGGAAAACTTTATGAAATCAGGTCCCAAATTTAAAAAGAAAGGAGAACTGGGAATGTAGTGTGCGTAGCAGTTCTGAAGCCATCAGTTCAATCTCTCATGCAGAAAAGAGAAGAAGACAAGAGTCACACACATCTGTTGAGGAAACAGCATTATTACAAATCTGTGCACAAAAAAACCCTCTTGTGGGCTAAGAAAACCTCACTCTCTAGGTTCTGCTGCTTAGGTTTCTGATTTAGGGACATGGTGGTGCCGGGATGTCAGCTGTGTGCTGTGGCTTGAAGAAGGCTAGATCAGACCAGCTGAATCTGACCCCCCCTTTAGTGACGCTCCCGCTGAGTCTGACCCCAGTTTAGTGACGTGTCCCCGCTGTGTTAGAACTGTTGTTGCTATGATGAGACACAAGGACCAAGCAGCTTATAGTAGCAAGAGCTTGTTTTGTTTATGGCTCCTTCCTAGATGGGGAGGCAGGGCAGCGGTAGCTGGAGCAGGAAACTGAGAGACCACATCTCCATCCTCGCAAAGGAAACTGAGAGTAAATGGGAAGTGTATGGAAGCCAGAGAGGAACTTGGATCCCCTGAAGCTAAAGTTACAGAGGATTATGAACTTCTGTGTGGGTGCTGAGAACTAAGCGTAGGTCCTCTATAAGAGCAACAAGTACTCCTAACCACTGACCTATTTCTCCTGCCCTGTGTTAATATTCTTAATTTCCCTTCCCTGTTCATGGGTTATCTCAACTGCCCTGTTCCAGTTACTCTGGACCAGAGTGAATCCCATCCTTACTTCATGAGACTTCCTGCACCGGATATGCTTGGCCAGATGTGGATTCGTGGAGGCAGATAGAAGAAATTATAACTTCAAACACTCACAATAAGAGAAATAAAAGCTAGCTATTGTTGGTCACACTTGTTATCCCAGCACTGAAGGTCAAGCCGAAGGATTGCTTGACCCTGTCAAGAGTAAGGCTGTCTCAAAAAGAAAGAAAGAAAGAAAATATAACATAAAGGCTATTGAGTTTTAGGAACCATTCTTACATACCTTAATTTAGCTAATCCTTATATATTAATTAAAGCCTGTGATTAATATATACCATCCTAGATTACCAAAGAAGAAGCAGGCAGATCTCAGCCCCATGGTTACTTAGAGACAAAGCTGACATTTGTGTTTGTGCTGCCTGGCTCCAGATTCTGTACCCTCTGGTCACAATGAATATCTCCTTCCCAGAGATAACCTTCTATTTTCTTAGCCCCAGCAAGCGTCAGTGGCTGACCACCATATGTGAGCCTTTGTCTTTCCCAGTGGGGTAGCTTTATAAAATTGTCACCTAAAGAGTCTCCATGAGGACTGACCTGGACGAAGCTGGCCTGTGGATGTGCCTGTGGGGACTGTTTTGATTGTACCAGTTCAGTGGGAGAACCCGTACACTGTGGGTGACACCATTCCTTAGGCTGGGGATCCTGAGCCATGAACAAGGAGAGAAGACAGGCTGAGCACAGGCAGACTTGCGTTCATTACTGACTGTGCATGTGCTCGCTCCAATTGCCTTAAGCTCCTGCATCTGCGATGTCCTCACCATGGTCCACTTTCACCTAGAACTGTGTGCGAATGAGCCCTGTCTCCCCAAGTTACCTTTGACAGAGTGATCTATCACAGCAACTGGAAAGGAAGCTGATACACTAGTCTCTACTCCGCCACGTCGCCTCCTTCCTCCATTCCTTCCATTTTCTTCTCCTCCATGGGGCAGATTCTTCCTCTCTAACACTATTTATCCTTTGCTTTTGGCTCCTGCAAAGAGCCTTGAGAGTTCCCTCTGACACTCTTTGTCCATAACGCGGTGTCTTTGAGTAGATGCCGTGCCATTTGATAAACCCATGGAACATACTTTGGTCATCATCTAACCCAACGCTATTCTGTAGAGCCCAGGTATCCTTTATATAAACTATCTACACCCAGGGCTACAGCCTGTGGGTTATATAACAGATATATATATCTGTTTTATATACATACATACATATATATATATATATATGTATATATATAACCCCCCGTAAGAGGGTGGGTGTTAATGGACCCCTGACTGCAAAGCTTTGTCTTCATAGAGCTGGGACATGACCTGGACTGTCTCACTAATGTGTTACAGCTTCCCTTTACCTTCTATAGTACAAAGATTAGAGCTCAAACATCAGCTTAATTTGTGGGACTATAAAGGTCTGAGGATGCTGCATTTATCCTGCGAGCCATCAGCTTGACTGTCTCAGTGTAGTTGCCATGGTTACGGTGAGCTCTTTTTGGTCCTGCTCCTGTAAAGAGGTTGCTAGCCCTCTGCTTAGGAGTGTCCCCTAACAGACGTGAAGTTGACAGTTGTGTAAAACGCACTGTGTGTAGGTGCTGCGCATGTGAGAAGCAGAGACAGGAATGAGTGTCACCCGGAGTTTAGAGCCTCCAGGCATTCCCCCCTGAAAACACATCAGCAGCTGTCAGATCCCCCTGCCTGCCTGTTCAGCTCTTATCTGGGGATGTGTCTGGTTCCACTTGATCATGTACATCTTTGCGGAGCACATTCCTGCCTCCGTCCGCTACCCATCCTTCTGGGTTCTTCCATAAAGTTACTAAGCAGTGACTAGTAACCACAACTAAGTACTTCCCTGTCTCCTAAGTACGTCTTACCACACTTTTGATCTTGAATCCTTCCTGCATCATTATTGATGACAAACTAGAGTTTATTTCCAGTCAATTTCCTCCTAAACTACTTGTAAAGCATCATTATGTGTAAAGTAACGGAACAACTTAATACTTACTCACCAGTGGGTTCCCATAAGTGAGATTGTCATGGTAACTCATCCTAAGTTTAATGTACTATCAGTTAGCTACAAAACATAAAATAAAATAACATTGCCACCTGACAGGGAGCCCTTGTTTATACAGGGTAGGCATGAGCGAGTGCCCATGCTTCACGTTGGATTACCAACTCACGTGGGCACCCAGACTCTTTCTGTCCTGTCTGTAACAACAATATAGAACCCCACACATAGCAGGCTTCGGTAAACATGTGTCGTGTCTATGCACGGCTTTGTGATACTATCAGACTGAAAGAATTAGTTACTTATGAAAACTCACTATACTCATAATGAATAAAGAGTGCAGGAAGATGCATCAGGTAGAATATAAACTATGTTAGAATTTTAGTGGAAGGTCTGAATTATTATTAATGTAATAACATGCTATTATTAATGTAATGACATGTGCTATTAGTATGTATTAATTGGAATGAGACACTGGAAGCCTGTCTATTTGCCGAATAAGTAAAAGGCAGCAAGCACACTGTGCTTTTATCAGTAGGACCTGTGTTTATTTCAGAATAAACCACTCTTTTTCTTGCCTGTGGAACTGATATTTTAAATGATGCTTTCTCCATAGAATTCTTTCTACAAGCAGTTGCATGAGCAGAAAAAGTCGGAAAAATTCTTCAAAGTCCTTTATGATCGGATGAAGGCTGCTCAGAAAGAGATCAGATCCACGGTGACTGTCAACACCATAGACTTAGGGAGCAAGAAGAGAGACGATGACAACGACCTCATAGCCTCAGGCCCGCGGATGAGAGGTGAGGAGCTTCCTGAGTATCTAGGAGAACAGCATGAGAGAAGAAAGGAACAAAGATTTAAATCTCAGGGAGCTTTGCCATGTTGCTTCTGAGGTTTATTATCTCCAGTATTTCCGGTTTGGATGTCTGTCTATAGAGGATGGAAGGGGCTTGATCATAGAATAGCCCTGTGGGACCAAACTAAGATGAGGTTTAATTGGTGTGGGAGCAGTGGACTACATAAAAGTCATTGGATTTCCTTGTTCTGTGCAGTAAAGAAAACCATCCCAAACTTTCTGAACATGGAAATTAAACTCTGAGGACAGAATTTGTTAAAGTGTTTGCATTTGAAATAACCCAATTATTGTCAATTAAATACAAACTGTGGAATAGTATCATTTTGCAACTTATCATTTTTAAATGAGATCTTTAGGAATTTTTAAGTGTGTACACACATATGTTTCTTGATATATTCTTGTTCTTTCTGTGTGTGCCACACATGTGTGTGAGTGTCCACAGAGACCAGAAGAAAGTGTTGGATCCCTGAAGCTGGAGCTACAGGATGCTATGAGCACCCTGACGTGGGTGCTTGAGAGCTGAGCTTAGTCCTCTGGTCAAGCAGAAAGGGCTCTTAACTGCCAAGCTATTTGTCATGGTTGGTTTCTGTCAACTGACACAACTGGAAAGAGGGAATCTTGATTGAGAAAATGCCTTCATAAGAATGGCCTGTAGTCATGGCTGTGGGCATTTTCTTGATTAGTGATTGATGTGGGAGGTTTCAGCTCACTGTGGTTAGTGCCTCCCTGGGCACGTGGTTCTGGGTTCTGTAAGAAAGCAGGCTGATTAAGCCAGGAGGAGAAAGCCAGTAAGCAACATTCCTCCATGACCTCTGCTCAATTCCTGCCTTGAGTTTCTGCTCTAATTTCCCTTAGAGATAGACTGATCTATCGCTACATATATGCGCTCTCTACATGTAATCCTATTAATAATATATACATATGTGTGTAATATATATGCATATGTGTAGTATATATGTAACTTATTAATACAACACATGCACACATATAAATAATCTTGTGATATATCTATCACAATATGAAATAAACCCTTTTAGTCACGGTGTTTTATCAGAGCAATAGAAAAGCAACTAAGACACTACCTCTCCCACCCTTTGCAATATACTTGTAAAGTCATTTATACATGTCTGTACATGTTCTTATGTGTCATTGTAATATACATTTGTATACCAGAAAATTCTGAAACCAGTTAAGCATGAAGGCCTTTTCTTCTGATTGCTGTGTCAAGTTTTCAGTTGTCCCTTCCAGGAAATTATTGGGCCTCTTGTTAGGTAATTTTAAAATCAAGCTGTGGAGAAATCTGAATCCAATATTGCAGAGTTTTTTTTATTTTTTTAATTAAAAAAAATCAGAAATCCACTATTGCTTGCTTTTCAGTGAGAGATCCTTCACTTCATTTGAAAGAGGGAATGAAAGGGCAGCTGACAGAGGCATCTTCAGCCACATCCAAAGCCTACTGTGTGTACAGAAGAGAGATGGACCCAGAGATAGACATGGTGTGCCCAGGACCGGAAGCAGGAAGTGCGGAGGAAAAGTCTGCCGAGGAAGTTACCATGAGCCCCGCCATCACCATTATGCGGCCCATTCTCAGGTTCCTGCAGCTACTGTGTGAGAATCACAACCGAGAGCTACAGGTGCGTCTCCGCTCCCTGTGGGTGAGCTCTGTAGCCTGCGGGAGAGCGATCCAGGCGAAACTAATAGGGGATTTAGGAGGGAATTTTGGAGAAATAATCAACAAAGACACCAATGTCCTATTGAAATGGTAAGGAAGAAAAACAAGAGGAAAAATGTTCATGCATTAACAAACAAACAAACAAATCCACACTTTGTTACCCTGTGGTCCAGAACTCACATCTTAGCACCACTGAACCCCATCTGCTATCCCTCTGTGGTGTTCGTTCAGGAAGATCATCTTCATCTTATCTCCCTCTCATGGTTTGAGACTCTTTCCCAGTCCATAGTTGTTGGGCACAATATATATTTTTATGTTTCATTAGAAACAAAGTAATATAGAGCATTCTTATAATAGTTAAAATTGCTTTGCAAATTAATGTAGCCCATGTCATAGTATCTCACCACTACTGTTTCCTCTGTCAGATGGGTGGACCAGGGATGCCTCAGCTTTGCCTGTCACTGTATTTGTCAACAGTGTTGCCCATGATGGCATAGCAAAGGCCCACAAATGGAGCTGATTGGCCAGACTGAGGGAGAGTGAGAATGCTCACCTGTAGAGTTTCCACTGGGCAGATGGCTGCCAAGAAAGACACATGCCCACCATGCCAACCAGCTTAACCATGCTATTAGCTAGCATAGCTGGGAAGTAGTTTTATTAATGAATTATAGTGAGCTGGCTGGGGTTCCTGCAGTGGGCCCTACCCAGGATCTCTACCTTGAATTTCCACCAGACCATCTGGTTCTAGCAGCGTCTGTCCACACAGAAAGTCTGGAACACGGGATCTGAAGGCAGGAAATGGCAGTTCAGACAAAGCATTGCCCATGGCGATTGGATGCTCTGGAAGGAATGATGGGGGAGCATGGCTCGTGTGGACCAGCCTGTGCAGCTTAGATCAAGCTTCTGCAGGGTGTGCCACCTGCTGGCTCTAGCCCACGTGCCCTAACAGTGTAGGCATAGACTGCAGAGCAGATGATGTAATATCCGATGCTATGTCATTCACGGGAGTGTGGCGCAGGTACTGTAGAAGACTACTTTGACACTAAGAAGCACAAATAGTTAAAAACAAATTCAGATAAACAAATAGGTATCTGTAAGAACATTAAGATAGAAAACCCCTCTCTTTCCCCACTCTTTCTCTTCTTGTTCTCTCCTTAGCTTATTCCCCGAAGGAAGTGCACCGAATAACAGTTTGTTTTCTTCTAGAAAATTCCATGTACGAACATTGATCCACGCATGTACATCTTCTGTTATACACAGTCTCGACTGTTTCCTTTAGTAACTTCATCTATTGCTGCATTTCTTAACAATACTTATCCACACATACGGAGGTGTTTCCCATGATCCCAAGCCCATTGTGCTGCCAGGGAGAAGGCTCCAGCTTTTGCTATGACACTTTCTGTGCTAACAGGCAGTGAGAGTCAGTCGTGTGTGTGTGTGTGTGTGTGTGTGTGTGTGTGTACAGATTTAGGGTCATTCACAGAAATAGGTCTCTTCCCTGAGTAGCTTGATAGAAAAGCATGTTTCTCAGACCATGGCCTTACAGCCACTGCACAGTGAAGATAGGGGGGTGGTTCATTTGGAAGTTGGACCCCCTTCCCCCGAACATTTTATTTCCTATCCTTTCTACTTTTCATACTTACTTCCATCCTTTGTTCATTTAAAATGATGACAATGGAGCAGTGTTTGTTATGACCTGTTCTGAAGATGCTTTTGCAACAACCCAAGAGGCCTCTCTTTTAATAGAAACTTAGTAAGTCAATATTTAAATATTTTTATTTTAAAATTATCATGAAAAATAGAGTTTGCTTTTCTAAAACTTATTTTACCTTCCAACTGTAGTTTTCCTTCCTTCCTCTTCTCCCAGTCCCTCCCCGCAGCCGCCCTCCCTCTGAAAAACAATGCTTTATTATGACAGCCTCACCCTTATCATTCTGCTTAGACATCATCACCCCCATTATTTTTCCCTTATTACTCCCCCCTTTTGTTGGTCCCCTCCCTTCACTCAAGATGTCCACGCATACACACACACACACAGAGAGAGAGAGAGAGAGAGAGAGAGAGAGAGAGAGAGAGAGAGAGAGAGAGAGGAGAGAGCGCTGGACATGGCCAGCACCTTTTTTCTGTGTTTTGCTCCTGGTCCTTCAGCTGCACCTTCTTTAACCCCTCCAGAACTTCTTGAGGAATCAGAACAATAAAACGAACCACAACCTCGTGTGTGAGACGCTTCAGTTTCTGGACTGCATCTGCGGGAGCACCACAGGTGGCCTGGGCCTGCTGGGTCTCTACATCAACGAGAAGAATGTAGCGCTGGTCAACCAGACCCTGGAGAGCTTGACGGAGTACTGCCAGGGCCCGTGCCACGAAAACCAGGTAACCATGACAGCGGAGCTTCACGGGATGGGAGCCGGACTCAGGAGCAGTGTGCCAGGCTAAGTGCAGAGCCGGCCTCCTGGGCCGTGATGTCTTCCTGCTCGCTCCGCCAGCGTTGGCGCTTTCTTACAGAAGATACAGAAGTGGAGATGTAGGCGAGCAAATGCCAGGCCATATTTTAAATTTCATTGTGAAAGAAGATTCTCGTGAACGTATTTAAGATAAAAGAATTACAAAAGAAGGGAAAGATTACATTCCTTCCCAGTGTTCAGGTTTTCTCTGTAGAGAATCTCTCCAGATGTGTGGGGTTAACTGGCTATGACTTTGGCTCCACTGCAGTGCAGGGGAACCTAAAACCCACGTTATACTCAGTGAGCTAGTCTGATACCCGTGCTACACACTCAGTGAGCTAGTTTGATATCTGTGTCACACACTCAGTGAGCTAGTCTAATACGTGTGCTACACACACTCAGTGAGCCAATCTGATACCTGTGTTACACACTCAATGAGTTAGTCTGATACATGTGTTACACACTCGGTGATGTGTTAGTATTCAGGGCCCAGAGGCATTGACCAGTGCAAGTCAATTAATAGAGCCCACCTGCCAAAAAACTTATTAATCTTTCCAACATTTGTACAAATGCACCTGGCATTTAAAAGTTTCAGGTCTTCTGTTGCCGTCTCTAGTGTGGAGAGCAAGCAGCATGCCATTTTACAGACATCTCCTTTTCTAGACCTGCATCGCCACTCACGAATCGAATGGGATCGACATCATCATCTCTCTGATTCTCAGCGACATCAACCCTCTGGGCAAATACAGAATGGACTTGGTGTTGCAGCTGAAGGTAGGGTGACCCCGGCACTTTCCACACTCACCTCCCGTGCAGAGTGAATTCTGAGTCTTCAAGTGATTGTGCAAAACACCATCACCTGCTCAACTTGGGAACCGACAGGAGAGGGCAGCAAGCTCAGGAGGCTCACCGAGCCAGGGAACGTGTGAGCTCCTGCAGGCCACAGGCACAGTGAGGTTCTCTGCTAGAGGTGCTGAAGCAGCCCCTTACCTCCTCTACCTTGTTTAAATTTCCCATTTTTGTTACAAATAGAATTGGAAAGTGTTTAATACCCACTGTCTCATGGGCGTTTAATCTGCCCTGGCTTGAGAATTTCATCTAGTGGTCACAATTAGATAGCATAAAGGAATGTTGAATTTTAGTTGAATCTCGCCACCTCCCAATCATAGTGTTTATGTTGAGCCTAGTATCCACTTCCAGAAAATTATATCTACTCGGGAGGCAGAGGCAGGTGGATCTCTGTGAGTTCGAGGCCAGCCTGGTCTACCAAGGGAGTTCCAGGGCAGGCTCCAAAGCTACAGAGAAACCCTGTCTCGAAAAACCAAAATAAAAAAAAAAAAATTATATCTATCAAAACTTAGGAGCATAATGGCATCCAAATATTTTTGTTCAAATGAAAATAGATAAATAAATAAAAACAATTTACATAAATCTTACGTGCTAAGAAATGATATTCAAGTTAGATAAGTTACTTTAGACTGCATCATTGTGTTGAATATTTACACTGGTTAAAACCAAACCCAGGGGCCTGTAAGGGGATCGATAGCTTGGTAAGAACAGCTCTCAAGTTTGGTCCCCAGAAGCCATCTGAAAAAGCCCAGTGTGGCGCTATGCCTTCTAAGTGCTGAAGAGCGGCCTCTCTGGGAATCTCTGGCCTCTGCCAGCATAGCCCCATAACCAGTGAACTGTAGGCCAGTGAGGGACCTGACCTCACATACAAGGTAGGCGGCCTACCTAAGGGTCTGCTGATTGTCCTCGGGACTCCACATGCATTGACACACGTGCACAGCACATATAAACAAACTCAGCAGCTCATTACATGGCTAAACACACTCTTGTTTTTCGTAAAGCCAGGCCTCTCCAACTTGATAGAAAATTAGGCTGAACATTGGCAGGTCAGTTAGTGGCCAAGGAGAATCCAGAATGCTGTCTGTATACAGTGGGTTGTACCCAGATCCACTACTGTGAAGTCTGTGCTGGGCTCTGTTTGTGTATTTAATGCTTTCGTCCGTACTGTGTATAAGATCTAATACCCGCACCCACACCCTGGCCCACCTTCACGATGGGGGTGCCCTTCCTGCCTTTGTTCCTTGGGCTTTTGCTTCAGTTAGTGAGCACCTGGTGTAGGTGACGTGCAACCCAACTGGAGACGCTATCAAGAGTTTGTCCTTCTCTCTGAAATTCAGCTTTAACTGTAATTCACGGAGACACAGCATCCAGAGGCCGCTGAAGCTCTTTGTTGTTTAGAAGCTGAATTCTAAAACCGGGCTTGTCAGTCACATGGCTCTGTGGGGGAGGTGTTGAGTGACTCACCAACTTAACACAGAGTGTAGGTGTGTGGGTTATTTACAAATCCAAATCTTACTTTGAAAAATTAAATAATGACGAGTTACTGAACCAAAATATTAGGTATTCAAATGAAAGTGCTTTTAAAACGGGTCATTCCGTTTTTATTTATTTCAGTAGCACAATTTATTGAAACATGACAGTCAGATAGATCAGCGTGCAGCCAAAGCAACAGTTGTGTTTGTTTCTCTTGAAATACCTTGAATATGGTTTTAACTTAAAGTCTGAAGTGAGTATACTCTTTAAATCTAAAGATTTTGTGTTTATTATGCCTGATAAGAGAGCAGCTGTGAGGCACAATTACCCACGTTGGCAAGTTTAGGGACACTTATGAGAGGAGGCATTATATGAGAATTATACACGTTATGTGAGAATATCCATGTTATGTGAGAATTATCCATGTTATATGAGAGTTATTCATGTTGGCAACACTTATGTGATGAGACACTTCAAATAATAAATCAGTTAGTAACATTGACTCCTGGATTTGATGGCTTAGTTAGCCATAATTTTAGTAACATACCTTCAATATAGTATAGCACTATAAGTATATACCATATGACTTAATATAATTCAAATGCAGTATTATAAAAACTACCATTTTAAATATTCTT
Source organism: Microtus ochrogaster (assembly GCF_000317375.1). Lineage (NCBI taxonomy): Eukaryota > Metazoa > Chordata > Mammalia > Rodentia > Cricetidae > Microtus > Microtus ochrogaster. The sequence goes on along the minus strand of NW_004949097.1, from coordinate 12,676,474 downwards.
TATATACTCATTTAATCTCTGGCTTAGCGAACGTCTCAGATGCGTGTCTCATCCTTCACACTGATTTTGTAACTGACCTGTGACTGCCAGGTGCTACATTTGGTCAGAGGTGCATGTCTGTGTTTTGTTTAGAAAGACTCCAGCTTCCCTTAGAAGGAAAATCCCGTTAGCAGGAGTACTTAGGTTTTTCAGTATACCCAGGTGCACGAACTTCTAAATTGGTTCAGAGTTCAGGATGCCATTGGCAAGATTTCTTTCTATTCTCACAAAGTATGAGAAAGAAAATTGGTTAAAAGCACCACACAGCCAATGGCGCCAGAAACTGGAGACATTTTAGAGTCCTATTCTATTGGCCCTGCAGAGCGTGGCTCATTGAGAACACACCCTGTCCTGCCAGGGTATTACCTGAATTCTGTGGGGTTTAATCCCTAAGACATATTTTAAACAGCTATTACTTGGAACCTAGGTTATAAAAGTGGTTCATAGGACTTGAAAATACTCATAAAATGCAAAAACGGAATAGAAAAAAAATAGAACCCATTCCCTGCACTGAAATCTTTCATGGTGGCTGTGGCATTGGCGTGACCCACCATCACCCTTGTTACCTTCAGGACCATTAGACATCCTTTTAAAGGTGGCATTTGGCAGAGCTGGGAGCACTGGATGGAACCTAGGACCCAATCTAACCGGAGTTAGTTTATACAGTCTCACCAATTAGTGCTTTGTCTGCCTATGCCAAACACGATTCAGCTTGATTATTTCATTCTTAATTATTCCACTCTAAAAACATGTGGACTCTGAGTCTCTTAGACATGCCTTTAAATCCCTTCACCCCCACTCTCTCATACACACACACACACACACACACACACACACACACACATCAGGAGTCTGTATGGAGTAACAGTGTTTCCTGTGGTGACTCTCTGGTACCGGTTTAAGACTGAAAATTACTTCATACTTTGCGATCTTAAGTAGTAGTATCTGAGGTAGCATCCAGGAACACATACCGTTTTCACTCTTTATTAAGAGAATAGTCGAAAATATTAATAAACGTGATGAATTCAGTGAGCTATCTGGAAAACATCTCCATATTTCCAATTGGGAATTTAGGACTTCAATATTAGTTCTCATTGATGATTCACAAATGTATGTAACATTTCAATATGCTGCTATGATTATTACTTTGTTTTTAAAATGGCTGTACTCTATTCTTTAAATTATATACATACCATGTCCACAAAATGTCACTGATTCCTGCTCATCTGATTGTATTATTAAGATGTCATTATTGAAATCCAATTTTTAAAACATTGGAAGAAAATATATTTCTATTTAATGTAGTGTCTAGTCAGTCTTCCATTTAAGACACCTGTAATTTTAAAATATTCCCCATTAGGCAGGCGGTGGTGGTGCACACCTTTAATGCCAGCACTCGGGAGGAAGAGTCAGGCAGATCTTGTGAGTTTGAGGCCAACCTGAACTACAGAGTGAGTTCTAGAACATCCAGGACTACACAGAGAAACCCTGTCTTAGGGTAAAAAAATCCTCAAAAAATATCCCCCATCTTTTATGACTCGTAAAATATCCTACTTTCTGATAGTAAGACAAAGTAAATAAAGAAGTTTCAGATTTCTCCTGATTGAGAAAACAAAAAGGGCCTGGTGATCTCAGCCTGCACAGATGCAGAGGGCTGTCGATCTGTGTGAATTGTGTGTGTACTCACTCAGCCCTTGTCCCCAGAACAACGCCTCCAAGCTTTTGCTGGCCATCATGGAGAGCAGACACGACAGCGAGAACGCAGAGAGAATTCTCTTCAACATGAGACCCAAAGAACTGGTAAGCGCGCTTGCCCAGGCTGTCTGCCAGGGGTAGCATCTCCCGCTGCTCCAGGGAGCCTGGCTGGAGCACCATGGCCTCTGCAGGGGAGGGTGGTGAAGGCCCAAGTGACTGGGACCTGTGGATTCACTAGGTTTTATTTTAGAATTATTTTTCTGTTTTTATTTATGTGTATGTGTGTGTCTATGTATATGTATGTAATGTGTGTTCTTCTGCCCTTGGAGGCCAGAAACATGTCAGATCTCCTGGAGCCAAAGTTACAGGCTGTTGTAAGTACCCGGATGTGGGTGCTGGGAACTGACCTCGGGTCCTCTGCAAGAGCAGGAAGTGTACTTAATCCTGAGCTATTGGTTCAGCCTGCTTTTGCTAGTTTTATCCACTTTAAGCATGTTTCTTAGCTAAATTTCCACACTCTACTTACTTATATACAAATGATTTTTGTCCAAAAAAAAAAAAGAATTATCTTGACTTTAGTGATTTCTGGGTACAGTCGGCTGTTAGTATTGTGGGCTCAGCCCTATAGCTTGACAATCTGTGGGCCGAGCCTACAGACCAACACCTACAGACTCTTACCTTGTTTTTTTCCTATCAATGCAACAATTCACATAGTGTTTGTATTATGTTACACACTGTAAGCGACCTAGAGATGATTTGAGTACACAGGAGGGTGTGTGCATGTGCACAGTACAAGCAGATTGCTCTGGTTTGGAGCGGGACTTGATTATGCACAGATCTGGGGATCCTCAGGAGCTCCGGAAGCCGGTTCCCCAGGGAAGGACACCCAGGGATGGTGGTGCATAGGGCCTGAAGAGCTGGTTTACCACGCCCCCGGGTTTTGTTGTACTTTCCTAAAAACACAGATGAATTTGGTTTGCATGTTTTGTGAATCGCTCTCATGAATGACGTCTGAGAGACAGAGGGAGACAAGATGGTGACTTCACGGAGTGCCAATTTAAAGCTGTATTCCTTTTCACCTCTGCCACGTAAACTATGATGTCATTCAGGCATGCCAGAGCCCCGTGGAGCATGTTCAAACGGTGCTGCTCTGCACTCCCGTGACAAAGTCCCCTCACGTCAGGGACGCTGCTGGTGCTGCGGGCCAGTCTGTGGAGGCTGGAGCCACGTGTGCTGGATTCCCTGTGAAGAATGGAGTCAGGAAGGATAGGCGGAGAGAGAAGATAGGCAGTCCAGCTTCACGTTACTCATTGAGCGCCTTGTCTCCACAGGGGGTAGAGTAAGGGCTGTGGACTCCCTGTGGTTAGTGGGATACTGAATATGTATTCATTTGACGAAGCTCTGGGCACTCACTTTGAAGAGAGTATCCTTTGCCATTGACACCCATTCTATCATCTGCTCCCTCCTTCCTGAACCCCCCTCAAACTGAGTTAGATGCCCCAGGCCTCTAACAGTGCGCCGCTCACCCCCTGCTGGACCCTTGAGCAGAGACACTCTGCTTGCCCACCTTGGGCTCTCCAGTGCCCGATACTGGGGCCAGCACCCTGTCTCCAGCTCCCTCTTGAATGCCCAATAAACAGGGGGTTTCTCCGGATTCCAAATTCACTTAAATCGTGGAGACTTCAGAGCATTAGTGTCCAAAAATAGAAACAGAGTGTTCCAGATAAACACTGAACATTGTCACAAAATGATTCCATGTTCATTTCAATAACTGTGGTTTTCAAGAATATTTCTAAAATTATTTTCTGTTAGTATATACATTAGTTATATATATTCTGTTATATAAAGCTAACATTAGCTTTATTATGGCATGTTTTGCACAAATGTGTTGTACTCATTAGATTTCTCCAGTTGTGATAAACGCCATGACCAAACGCAACTCGGGGAGGGAAGCGTTTATTTGACTTACACTTTCAGGTTGGTCCATCACAGAGGACAGTCAGGACAGGAACCACAGAGGAAAGCTCCTTGCTGGCTCAGGCCCAGGCTCACATTCATTGGCCTTTCTTCTGCAGCCTAGGTCAGACCTGCTTAGGGTTGTTATCACCCCCAGTGAGCACGGCCTTCCCACATTAATTCCCGAAAAAGAACAGAAAATGCTCCAGAGGCCAATCTGAGGGAGGGAGGCAGTCTCCCAGTGAAACTCCCTCAGATAAATCTAGGCTCTCTAGTTGACAGTGGAAGATGAGAGACACGCCATTATACTTTTTCCTTCCTAATCACCTCCACATTGTCGATCCTGTCTTCCCCTTTGCTGGCTCCCTGTCTCAGATGCCTGCCTTTCGTCTCTCGTGTAGTCTGTTACCCCGTCTTTCCCGCTTTCCGCTTCTGTTAGCTCTCGTTCTCTCTTCTCACAGTCCCGTCTACCTTCACAGCTTACAGATAGACACGCGCACACACTCAGATCTTGAGTCTGGATATGGGAGAAAATGAGATATTTGTTCACTTACAGCTTTTATAGTTTTGTCTGCCATGAAACTTGCCAATTTTAAGTTAAAGCTCACTAACGATGAGTTGCTGCAGGCCTTGCAGACCCTGTTCTGACTGTTCATTATTTATTGCTAGGTGGATGTGATGAAGCATGCCTATAACCAAGGACTGGAATGTGACCACGGAGACGAGGAGGGAGGGGATGACGGTGTTTCTCCAAAGGACGTTGGTCACAACATCTACATTCTGGCCCATCAGGTGCGCATATTTTTCTGCATTTATCTTGCTTACCTGGTCATTGTGTCTTATGCTGATGGATTATTGTTATATTTTTACCTTCTGATATCCTTATTTATTCAGTGCCTGCCTTCTTTGGTTTCAGTTAGAGAAAACAGTAAGTCCTCAGAATTCCCAATTATGAAATTCAGGGTCCACTAGGGAGCCTTTGACAAGTTAAAGAGGCTCGGGAGAATACTTCTGGGCCTGGAAGAAGAAAGTGTCTCACTCCAGAACCTCAGGAGAGGGAAGGCCAGCTCCTGAGGAGGCAGGGTATGAAGAGGTGGGTAGGGGTGTTCTACAGTTTAGCCAGGGCTAATCCAGAGAGCTCTGCCCTTCAGGCATAGGCTGACAAGTTCTTTTTTTTTTTTATTTTACTTATTTATTTATTTATTTT
>NW_004949097.1:12647692-12670153 GCF_000317375.1 Microtus ochrogaster | reverse complement strand
CTTAAGTGTCTTTTGGCCATTTGAACTTCTTCTGTTGAGAATTCTCTGTTCACATCAGTGCCCCATTTTTTAATTGGGTTAATTAGCATTTTAAAATCTAGTTTCTTGAGTTCTTTATATATTTTGGAGATCAGACCTTTGTCTGTTGCGGGGTTGGTGAAGCTCTTCTCCCAGGACTGACAAGTTCTTAATTGAGGTCATTAAGTTTGCAGCCCTAAGCGCTTTCCACGGGACTTCTAGCATCCATAAACTAAGTATTCAGTTTCTTCAGTGATGTTTCCATTTCATTGCTTATAAGCACCAATATTTGATGAGCATTGTTTGATAAGATCAATCCCACAAACATGGTCAAATTGAAACTCACATCATCTAACACAGATAGGTTTAAAATATAAAACTTGAAATGTACACATGTTGGCTTGATTTTTGTCTTCAATGGCCCTATCGTTTTGAGGGGATAAAGTTCAGGCTTTGAAAATGTCTCAGACTTCCCAGGTGCCTCCTTCCACCTGCATCTCTCCTGTCTGCTTTCCCATTCATCTTATCTGTTGATTAAATAAATATTGGTGGAGGGAACGTCAGATTCTGAATAGATTTAGTTTTAAAGGTTGCTCTCTAGGTATTCCCTGTGCCCGCCATATGGCCATCTCCTGGATAGAACCTTGAACAATGTTTTTGATTACTCTTCAAGGAAGGACTCTGATTGCCAAAGCTCCAGCTCAGGGTTGCTGCCCCTGTTATACAGTCAGCACCCTGAGACTTGCAGGATTCTTGTAATCTGTCCGTTCACAAGGCGAGGGCAGCCGAGTTACAGCTGTGCAGACGGAAAGGCATTTTAGACATTGAGGAACCAAAAGCCAAGGCGAGAGATGAGCAGAAGGAAGTGGAAAGACCGGAGACTCAGGATGTGGGGAAGTCCCATTTCAGAGAAAGAAAAGTCAGGTGGCAGAAGTTGAGTCAAGTTAGGAAAAGTAACAAATAATGAGTAGAGAATGAACTGGAGTATGAAACAGAAAAAAATGACTCCCAGCCAGGACTTAAAATCCCATGGCATGCCAGAGGAACACAGGAGCACAGGGATGTAGTGTGTGTCTGGGCAGAGGACCTCAGAGTCTGCAACACCATCAGCAGAGGTGACAAAGAAAACTGGGGCAGAGCCAGCCCCAGAGGGTCTTCGTAAGAGGACTAGAACCACTGCAGAGTCTTCACTGGAAGCTGGTCCTTCCTTGTTGGCGAAGGCTGTGCCCTCAGCACAGTGAGCAGCTGCATGCCTCAGGCCTGGCCCTGTACGTATGCTCTAGGGCATAAATCCTCAGTCAGCCTAAACTCGCCCGAGCACCAACAGAATTGCAGGCCTTGGAGCCAGACCAACCCCCATACCCTTGAAGTCTCAAGACACCAGCAGGAGCGTGGGCAACTAGAACATCAAAGATGTTCATCAAGATTCAGGTTAGGTCAGCTCCGTTTCCATGGACTGAGGCCCAAGAGCAGCAAATGCAAATGCATGAGCTTGGTCTTAGAGGGAAGGAGGACGCAGGACTAGAACAGAGGCGGGGAAGGCAAACTGGCGGCAGGAGAAACGCAGACAGCAGAAAGGCCACTGGTTTTGATTGGCGTGAGCTGGAGAACAGATCTGTTCTTGGAGAGAACAGAAGCATCCGAAGATGAAAGAGCCAGACATTCAAGCCGTCAAAGGGCGATCAGGGGTCAAAAGCAACTTGCAGAGATTAGGGAAGCAGCGAATGCGGAAGTGGCTGGGGTCCTACAGAGGGCTTTTATGAAACCTCTCCAGTCGTTTGCGGAGCTGTGAGGATGTGCTGTATAGCTGTGTTAAGGAAGCCAGGCTTCCGGAGGGAGAAGGACCCAGCTGAGTAAGGGAGGAAGTGGGTTCTGAACTGCCGAACGCATCAGCCTTGTGATTTATCTGAGTCCGAACAGGTCCCGTTTAGAAACAGAGAGCTTGCAGGAGCGGAATCAGGCACAGACCTCCCCCCCCCCTTCAGTTCTGATTCTGCTGGTGTGTGTAACTGATGGTATATTCACCGTCTGCATCTTCCCTTTAGTGCCACAAGGAATTGTTCGCCGTCAGCATGTCCTTTTCCTTATGGAATTAATTATGCCACTGGTTTTCCTTGAGATGTTCGCAGTTTTCACTCACATTGGTCTCTTTTGATTCTTACGATTGTGGGTCATGACTGGCTTTGGGCTGGGCTGTTATCTGGTTCTTTGAGAACCTGCCGTGTAAACAGCTCCTACACTGAGGTGTCACAAAACGAGTACAGGGTGGCCAGCTGTTCTTCAGAAGGGGAGCAGCTGTGCAGCGCCATGCAGAACCATGCAGGACAGATCCAGGCTCTGAGGCGGGAGCATGGCACTCAGGCAGCTGATGACCTTGCAGATTTAAGCCCGCCTCTGCACCGCCCAGTCATTCGAGAACCAAGCTGCCCTTCCTCCCGGCCTCACCATCATCATCTTCTGCACAGATGGTTTATTTTGGTGCTGTCAGACTTTCGGTTTTTGTTGTTGATGCTTTTCGTGGCAGGGACATAGTTCTGCTTTTCCACCCTGACGTCCCTCTGGGCCCTTCCTGTGGTCAGTGTTACAAGAAACAAATAATGCTTCTTGTAAGTGTCTTGTCTAATCTGCATAAAACTATAAATACATCACACAGGGAATTTCTTCAGCTTTGATTCTGCGGTGTTGTGCTGTGAATTTCTTCACCGCTCAGCCGCATGTGCTGGCTCTTCCTGTCTCTCGATCTCTTCTGAGCCCTGGTCTTGCTGTTTCATGTTTTGTTTCTTCCCCATCCCGTCCCTGTTTGAGGTTTCTTTTGAAGCAGTTACTGCCCCCCGTCTAGTACGTTTCTTACTTTTTCACATGCGTTCATCATACGTTAAGGCTGCATCACCTCCTTAGCTCCATCACGCAGTTGTCTCGTGTTGTCTGAGTCTCTCCATTTGCCTCTTTCCTGAAGTAAGATGGAGATGGAGAGGGCAGGACATCATGGCTCCTGCCTTGCTAATCTCATAACTCAGGAGGCTGAGGCAGGAGGACTGCTGTGAGTTCTAGATCAGCCTAGGTGCCAGCATGAGACCCTGTCTCAAAACACAAAATAAGAGAGCAAAATTAAAGAAATGGATGAAGAAATGTTAGATGCTTTGTGGGCAGGAAGACTCATTAAATAGAAAGTCAGTGGAAAATAAGAATAATAGTCACTTTGATTAGTTACATGAAAATCTTCTCAAAATGCAAGCTTTCATTTTTTTCATGAGCGTTTTCCTGAATCAGTAAATGGCCTTTGAACATGTAATTTTAATGTCTGCATAATTAGACATCATTCGAACGAATGTTCTATAATTTATTGAATCACTCTTTATTGTTAAGTATAGGTTTCTAATATATTATGAATTATGCTATGATTAATGCCCTCACACATTAATCTTTGTCCACTGTCCTGGTGGTTTTTTTAGGGTAAAATCAGGAAGTTCAATTTCTGGGCCATGGGGGCCACTCTATGGCTCTTGATACTCTTTGCGAAGCTTAGTACCATTCAAAGAAAACTTTGCAGAACCGATAGAGTCGGGAGTATAGCTCTCGGTCCACAGACTCCTGTTCACTCCATCTGTGTGTACTACGAAAATGGAGATCTCACTTGTAGTCACTTCCTTTGCAGTGGCTCTCAGCCTTCCTGACGCTGCAATCCTTTCATATAGTTCCTCGCATGGTGGTGGCCCCAACCATAAAATTATTTTCATTGCTACTTCTAACTGTAATCTTGCTACTGTTATGAATCTTAATGTAAATATCTGTGTTTTCTGATGATCTCAGGCAGCCGCTGTAGAAGGGTCAGTTGACTCCCAAAGGGGTCATGACCCACAGGTTGAGCACTGCTGCTTTAAAGAGCTTTTGAAATGGACCATCTGTCTTTACATTCTTCGTTCTTTGATTGCTTGTATTTCTCCTATGAATTGCTTGCAGGTATATTTATCTTTTATCAGGTCTCCTTTGTCTTACAGAATTTTAATTAAGGATTAAACCATTAATAACCATTCATCTATCGTATTGATTATATCTAATTTCCAACTCATTGACCTTTCAGTATTTTAATAACCTTTTTGTCTGTCAGCTTAAATCTGTTAGACACTCCCTTGGGGTTTCAATGAACACATGATGAATCATACTTTTGTATTTAATCACGTAGATGAGAAGATGCTTTTCTTGGTCTTTGATTTTAAAAAATAAGGTCTCACTACACAGCCATGGCTGGTCTGGGGCTTGGAGCAATCTTCCTGGGTGTTTGGATCACGTGTGTGCCACCATGCTGGGCTGAGATGGTAGGTCCCAGTTCTGACTCATCCCAGAAGGCACATTCTGAATTTTGATGGAGAGGCTGTGGTAGCTCTGTGCAGGAATGCAGTGAGTGGAAGCTTCTGGAGAAGAGATCAAGGCCAGAATATAGAACTGCCTGGGGCTTACATGTGTGTGAGTGATCTGAGCAGGGCAGACCTGGGAGGCCTGATGCTCCTCCCTCAACAAGGCGCTGGTATGCACCTCTGCCAGCTCACCAGTTGAGATCCCAGACCTGGTGTTCTTTCTACTCCTTCCAGAACTTCAAAAGAAGCCTGAATTTTTAACTTTTTTTTTTTAAATTCTGAAATCTCATCTTTAAAAGTTGACAAGTCATTAAAAAAATGTAAAGACACGGAGCAGGCCACCCTAGCTAAGAGCAGCGAGGAGTCATAGCTCACCACAGCTCACCACAGCTCACCACATGGAGCAGGCCAACCTAGCTAAGAGCAGCCAGGAGCCACAGCTCACCACAGGTTGAATCTAGGGCCAGGCCAACCTAGCTAAGAGCAGCCAGGAGCCATAGCTCACCACAGATCAAACCTAGGACCCACATTCCTCAATCACTGAGTTGTGTAGATGAGCAAGCTGTCTGGCTGCCAGGCACCATGACATAGTCTTACAGGGTAGTAATGATGACAGATCAGTTCTGGGACAATTTGCACTTGGACTAGGAACAGGGGAAGAGAGACAAACATGTCACAATTAGCAGACCATGGAATCAGCCATACACTGGTGGGGAACAGGGTGTGGTAAAGGTGGAAGTGAGATTGCTGGAGATGGGGCCTTCTGGAGGACTTTCTCTGAGGATTTGAAACTGAAGCTGGATCTCGGGGAGAAAAATGAAAGCACATGAAATGGTCGGGAACCCTTACAAGGTGCGGTTCAATGACTTCTGAATGGCATGAGCTCAGTGTGTCTACAGGGAGGAAATGAGACCCAAATGCTGGTCTACCCCAACCAGCTATGAGTATTTATCCCATTCAGTTCATTTTGGGCTCATTTATGACAAGGTAGTGGCTATCGATTTCAATAACTACTCAAGTCAGGCATCATGTTAGTTGCTGAGATGAAAAGATAAATCAAGAAGCTCCCGAGGAATTCTGGAAGGAGAGGGAGATGAGAAACTGCCATAAAGATGCTGTGTTGAAATGGAAAAAGTCCAAGATGTTTGCACATGGGCATCGGGGGTGAGTGAAGAGGTTGGTTGAAGCAGAAAGATCTGCTCCCATGAGAAGGCTCTAGAGACTGGTGTTGCTCTCAGGACTTGGCATAGGAATCTCCATCATGTCCACTTAGGCCTATATATGACAAAGGCTATCGTAACTGGAATCAAGTGGACATCATTGTGATAACCAGTCATAGTCACTTAAGAAATGTCATGCACATGATTGAAGCATGAAGAAGTGACTAGGAAGTGACATGCTCTCAGGCTTGGGATTTGGTAGTTTATGTATAATAATAAAATCCAAATGCAGACTTTTTTCTATTATCATTGTTACTGTGGTCAAAATTAGTGGTAATTCCTGTCCTCAAATGTAATATGAGGGCCGGCTTGATGGGGTTTCTGTCCCGCCCAGTACCCCACAACCGGCAAGCCCCAAAGAAAATAACGCACAAGTCTATATAGGTTATAAACTGATTGGTCCATTAGCTCAGTCTTCTTATTAGCTCTTGTAGCTTATATTAACCCATTGTTCTTATTTACGTTAGCCACATGGCTTGGTACCTTTTTCAGCCGGGTAGATTACATCTTCCGTGGTCTGGGCAGGACTGTGGAGGGAACTTCCTGCTTCCCAGAATACTCCTGTTCTCATCACCCTGCCTCTACTTCCTGTCTGGTTGACCCACCTATACATCCTGCCTAGCCAATCAGCGTTTATTTAAAACATGATTGACAGAATACAGACAATTCTCCAGCACCACTCAGAGTGTAACATTAGCATCCTTTAATGCTGACAAGATTCCTTTTCTCTTTTCTTCCCTATTCCCACACCAAGCGTGGTGTCTTGCAGCAGTAGATATAAACTCATCGCAGCATGCTTGGGTGTTGAGGGTTGTAAAAGGAGCAGCGGGCTGCGTTCCTGTCACCTGGCTCCCAGTAGCCTGGCTAGCTTATGCCCCAAAATAACAACACACAAATTGTATTCATTTAAACACTGCTTGGCCCATTAGCTCTAGCCTCTTATTGGCTAACTCTCACATCTTGAGTAACCCATTTCTATTAATGTGTGTAGCATCACGAGGTGGTGTCTTACCGGGAAAGATTCAGCATGTCTGACCTGGCGGCGGCTCCATTGCATCTGACCAGAGAGGAGAGGCATGGCGATTGCCTCACTTCCTCCCAGCATTCTGTTCTGTTAACTCCGCCTACCTATTTCTGTCCTATCAAAGGGCCAAGGCAGTTTCTTTATTAACCAATGAAATCAACACAAAACAGAAGACCCTCCCACATCAGATGGTGTTTCATGTAATAGAAGCACTTTGCACTGGGTAGGCAGGGATCTTGCTTACCTGGTACTGATGGCTTATTTTTATTTTATAGGTCACTCTTAACCAGTCTTTTTATTTATCTCATTGTAGACAGGGCTTTGTATTTTCTTCGCTCTTGATGAGCATTTTTCTTATTTGTGCAAATGAGATCACCTTTCTCTTGAGCAAATGGGCTGTCATCTCCTGGAGTTGCGTTCACTATTTCAAACCTGTATCTGCCTCCCCTACATCCTGGATAGACTGTTTTAGCATTGTCTCATTTGTTGTGTTCCTCAAACCACATGTTTACATTTGTGTTAGATTGTGTTTTGATGTGAAGGGTTTTACACAGGCATGTGTGGCTTTGAATGCTCTGTCTCCTGGTGGTGGTGCTGTTTGGGGAGGTGTAGCACCTGTGGGAAGTGAGGCCTTGCTACAGGAAATAGACCTGTAAGCGGGTGGACTTTGAGACTTTATAGCCTTCCCTATTTCCTGTCCTGTCTCTGTTTCTTGAACCATCCAGATGTGAGCAAGCAGTCTCATGCTTCTGCTGCTACAACTGTAAGCTTCTCCAGTCACCATGCCTTCTCTACTGGACTGTACACTCAATCCATGAGCCAAATTAAGTCCTTAATTCAGTTGCTACCTGTAAAGTATTTGATTGGCCATAGCATTAAGATGTAGTAGCTAATAAATGCTATGTATACTACTAGAAGTACTTCCAATTATTTTCTGTGTATTAGTTCATGCGTGTTTGGTTGTTTATTCATATGCAATTGTTTATGAATATTCGGTTGTTGTGCTTATTTGTTTGTGCACACTCAGTTGTGTTGAATTAGGAGCGGTGGGGCTGCGTCCCCAGCACCCGGCCGCCTGCACGGCTAGCTTTATACCCGAAATAATTACACGGAAACTGTATTCTTTTAATCACTGCCTGACCCATTAGTTCCAGCCTCTTATTGGCTAGCTCTTACATATTGATCTAACCCATTTCTATTATTCTATGTAGCCCACGAGCCGGCTTACCAGGAATGATCTTAACCTGCATCTGCCTGGAGTGGGGGAACCATGGCGACTCTCTGACTCAGCTTCTTTCTCCCAGCATCCTGTTCTGTTTTCTCTGCCTACCTAAGGGTTGGCCTATGAAATGGGCCTAGGCAGTTTCTTTATTAATAAGAAATCACTCCCACATCACAGTTGTTCATGCATTTTTAATTGCTTATGCATATTCAATTGTTTATGCACATTGAACTGTTTATGCATATCGCCTTGGATATTTAATTAATAGAAAACTCACAAATATGGGTACTTGTGAGTTCTCTCTCTGTTTTTTAAAGAAAATTTCCAAAATAATAAAAGTAAAATGAGAAAACAAAAAGCTTGGCTATGTTAGATTTAAATCCTTTTAGTAAGCACTAAATACCACTCAGCTGAGCATCTGATAGTCTGGGTTACAGATGTTTGTGTCACCTCCAACTTCATACTTAGCAGAAGCAATGAAAATGCCCAAAGGGGGAAGTGGAATGAAATTGAACTGGGTGGAAGGATCGTGAAGGCACGTTCAGGAGAAGCAGTATGTTTGGCTTACTGGCTACCTTCTGTTAGCAGCACCTTTTGTTCTGTGACATGCTTATCAGAGCCCTCATCTGAAGTCCGGCAATGCAGCAGCTGTGGCTAAAGAGTCCAGCTCCTCTTCTCCCTTACATCCATGCTGACTTCAGCTATATCCACAGGATTCAGAGTCTGTGGGGGGATGATGCATGTCTGTAACCTCTGCCATTGGAGTGGAGGAAACAGCTCCCTGGAGTTCATTGTCCAGCCAGGTTGGCTGAATTAATGAGCTCCAGATTCAGCAAGAGAACCTGCTCAAAAATATAATGTGGGGAACAGTGGAATGGTCTTACTGATGATGGTCTCTGGATTCCACATGTGTACATGTATGTACACACCTAGCTGCACATCCCCGAGGCACATGTGCCTGTACCCCTGCATTCACAAAGTCTTGTAGGAGTGCTGGAGATGTCAGAGAGTCGTATACTGTTCCCCTCCCAAAGGAAAACGCCAGCACTTGCTATCCATATTTCAGTCACCCGGATTGTCACTTGGCACTAACCAAGGAACTCTGGGAAGGGGTGGGGACAGGGAATGGTAGGCGTGGCTTCCTTTCCTGCTTCATGCACTGGGATACTTTATTATACTGGCATTTTCTAGATATCTGATAGTCTTCATTAAGTCACTTTCCCCTTAAAAATTCCATTTCATTGCTGTAATTGCTCGAGCTGTTCTCATTTGAAGGGCTATGCATATAAATTATTCTAAATACCCTGAAACCAGAGGAAGTGTGTATATCACTCACACTGCCTTAAAGTGTTTCCCTAGAGACTGGAGCAGCTCACCTCTTCCCAGCTTCTGCCTCCTGATGCTAATGCGTAGTAATCAGCACGGCTTCATTTACTTTATTTGTGGAAGCGGAAAGATGGGTTTGTAATTGGACCCATAACTCCCATCACTAATATCTTTGAAGGGTGTTCACTAACTGACAATTACTTCATCTCTATTATCATCACTTGTGGGAAGTGGAAAACACAGCTGATTTCTCTGCTCACAGACGCCCAAGTAGCCTGGTAATGCCTCAGTAGAAATGCTGTGTAGCAGCCTAGCCGCTACTCCTCTCACGGGGTGTGTTTCCTCTGTCCACTGTTGGGGTTCATGGCTTTTCTGACTTCAACTCTCTCATCCATAAAGGCAGTACAGGCATCCGTGAGCTTTGTCTTCAGGGACCTGCATGAGTACCCAAGCATCTTTAGACGCAATGGCTTTTATAATGGGTTACATTACATTTTAAATAATTGTTGGTCTAGCTAGGCAGCTGCTGGATATTTGTGTTTGTGTCCACCTCATCTGCTTACAACAGGGATTTGAGGCTAACAGAGGAATGTCTGTGTGTGGAATTGTTCTCTTAAAATATGACCTCAGAAGCCTGGGAAGGGAAAATGACCCAATGTTTTGAGATTTGTGGCCGATACATTTTCCATTTGCCAGGACCAGTGTGGCATTATGGGTAACAAAGAGTTAAAAGTCGTGCGCTGTACTATTCATTCATAAGCATCTTTGCTGGTCTTGAAAAGGAATTGAAATGGGAGCATAGCGTGCCCCTCCCACCCCCAGTGGACAGTGGTTTCCAGAAGACTGCTGCAGGCCATACTTGATGCGATCCCATCCGCTACTGGTTCCTTTTCAGCTCTCTGATGCAGTCATCACTTTTCAGGTGTAATCAAGAGTAAATACACAGGGCTGGGGAGATGGCTCTGTTGAGAACGTGCCTGCTGAACAAGTGTAAGGAACCAAGTTCCGATCCCATTACCCACTTAAAAAAGGCTGTGATCTCAGTGCGGTGGTTTGAATGAGATGTCCCCATAAGTCTTGGGCATTTGACTACTTGGTCCCCAGTTGATGGCCATAGAGGATTAGAAGACCCTTGGCCTTGCTGAAGAAAGTATGCCACTGGGGGCAGGCTTTGAGGTTCCTAAAGACCATTTCAAGTTAGCTCTCTCTGTGTCCTGCTTATGGCTCAAGATGTGAACTCTCAGCTTCTGCTCTGGCTGTCTGCTGCTGCTCCCTGTACCCTGCCATCATGACCCCTAACCCTCCAGAACTGGAAGTCCCAAATAAACCCTTCCTTCTGTAAGTCACCTTGGTCGCTGTGTTTTATTGCAGTAGTAGAAAACTGAAGAATTTGCTGATCACTGAGGAGGCAGAAGCAGGAGGCTCCCAAGAGCCTGCTGGCTGGCTCAGCTTGCAGAAGCATTGAGCTCCAGGCTTAGCAGGAGAGCCTGTCTAAAAACGTGATGAAAAGCACTAGAGAAAGAGACCTGATGTTGACCTCTGGCCTCCACACACATGAGCATATGCTCACACACACACACACACACACACACACACACACACACACACACGTACCTCCACATATACAGAAAGTAAATGTAATTAATCTTGAGGATTGTTCATACTGTGGCCATTGTGAACAACATAGATGTAGAATAAGATTGTTCCATAGATATACTTTGGTGATCGGGGATATTTGTATTGTACGAGCTTAATAAAACTGTTTAAAAATTGCCCTAAGATTGTAAGAGTTGGAGGTAGAGGCGAGAGGCCAGCTTCAGCTGCACGAGACCTATCCGCTAAAAGCACGTGATTGTCACATCAAGCTGCAAACACTTTAGGCTTTCAGGGCCTGTGTAAGCAATAGGCCCACTGCTCTCAGCGGTGAAAAAAGTCCTCAGCAGGCAGATCCTCACCCGCTGTGTGTGAGCTTAAACGACAGCTCCACTGCTTGATGTCGCATCGCTTGTTGCGCTCTGGGCCCGTGTCCTTCCTCCTTTAGCCTCTGAAAGCTGAGGTGGCAGGTGCAGGTCACTGTGGCTGGCTCAGGTTTGAGGTCTGGTTCTTGAATGCCACTGGGTGATGAGTACTGCAGGGGATGCAGTGGTACCTGGGGGTTTAAGTGAGTATTACATCACCAGGTGCTGCAGGTGACTGGACAGGACCAGATGCAGATGGTGGTTATGGACTCGGAAGGTTCAGTTGAGCAATGAAGAAGAGGATTTTTATTGCACTTATTTGTGTACGTATGTGCATATGTGCACAAGCTGTGGTACACATATGGATGTGTGGATTCCCTCCTTCTACCAGGAAGATTCTGGGGATTGAACTCAGATCATCAGGTTTGATGGCAGTGCCTTTACCCACAATGCCATTCATGAGTCTCAGAGGCGGATGTTTTTGTCATACAGAAAGCATATGCAGAATAAAGATACTTGCCATGCCGTGTGTGGAAGGTTAGTGCCCTGGGACCTTGTACAGGAGCAGAAACATCAGTGTAAAATGATGGAGAGGCCATCGTGCCATATGAAGGACTACAGACACGAGAGGATCCACGTGCAGAGAAACTCACCTCAGTGTGACGCGGCACACACTTCACTCCTCTCAAAGAGTGTTCAGTGTTACATTCTGGTGACACACAGTTAATGGGACATTAATGATGTTGTGAAATACTAGATGTAACAAAGAACACTGGTGCAGACATATGCTTTAGAAAACGTCCGCCAAGCCCAAAGCCTCGTCAGCTCAAGTCTTTTCATGGCTACTGTTATTTGTATGCTGGTTTATATCCCGGCATCATTTAACATCTACTTAAAGTTAAGTCAATGAAAATGAACCCAAGAGCACACTTAGTTAGTAAACTTATAAGCGAAGGAAAAACTTTAATGTCAAAGCACCAAGTGATACCCTTTATGTATTTGTGTACATGTGTGTGATCCTGCACATACAATATTCTGTGTATGTGTTTGTGTGTGTGCGTGCATGGCTCCGTGTGTGTCTGTTGTAGCTGTAGCTGTACACGCCCACACTGTTTACTGATTGTTTTCTTTTGTGATTCAATTGTAAATGAAGGTTGCTTACAGCTACACAGCCGCATTTCTATCCTGAAGACTCACTGTGGACACGAGAGGGGGTGAGATGGCAGGACAGAATCCAGCTGACATTTCCTTCTGCTGATCGATCCAGCGGGAGAATTCTAATGTCTGAAAACAGCTTTCTCTGGTGCAAAGGCCAAGAGAGTTGTATGGGTATGTGAGCCTTATTCACTAGCGACGAGATTGCTCAGCTGTGGCCTTTTGTGTCTCTTGATCAGTTTGGGTTTCAGAATTACTTAAAGAGTCACAGAAAAGTACCAGGCCACTGCAACAAAACAATGCTAGATACTGGATGGTAACTGTTAAATTAAAGGAAGAAACCCCTCAGATCAAAAATAAACCCCCATTCACGTCACACCCAAGAGACTGTCTGAAATTATACAGTAGGGGGAAATTGTGGCAAGCCCCAGGTTAAGGTTTTTGTTATTATTGTAAGAGGCTCCATTTTAGAGATATAAAATTGATTGTTTCAAGAGTCGCTGTCCTGTCATCTGTCGGTCACATATACATACACCCACATGCATGTATAAGTTTTTGACAGCTCTGTGAGGCACGAAGACCATGTGCTAGTTGGTACCTCTATGTGGGGATTTCCAGAGTGCCAGCTCGTAAACGTTTTAGGCTTGTGAGTCCGTACTGTCTGCTGAACACACTGCACTCTGCTGTTCTGGTGCAGAAGCAACCGTGGACAACATGTAAACAAGCCGGTCTGGTTGTGTTTATCCAAATAAAACTTCATTGTATGAAGCAGGTGTCAGAACAGATTTCCCCCAGGAGGGTTGTTTGCCAAACCCTGCTGTAAATGGCTTTTATAATCTCCATACTTTCCATGCCCCATATTTGAAATTGCCTGCTCGTAATGGCTGGGCCCACACGATGGCTCAGCAAGAAAGGCTCTTGCCCCCAAGCCTGAGGACCCGAGTTCAATCCCCAGAACCCACGTGATGTTAGGAGAGAGCCAGCTCCCATACATTGTCCTCTGACCGCGCTGCTCTGTGACACGTGTGTCCCATTCCCATAAATAAAGGAGTAAATATTAAAAAAATGAGAAAAAACAAGACACTTATTTTTGCAGTTCTTTTCATCTTTTAGTTTTTATTCTTGACTCAAGCACTCATGTAGCCTGAGCTTGTCTGAACTTGCTGTGTAGCTGAAGATGGATTTGAACCTCTCACCTTCTTGCCTTAATCTGTAGAGTAGTGGGCTTATAGCTGTGTGTCACTATGCTTGGCTATATACATTTTATAATTAAATATTTAGAATATGTCAATGAGTGTGTGTCTGTGAGTGAGGACATACATATGAGCGCATGGATTTGGAGGCCCACGGAGACCAGAGGTATCAGATTTCTGAAGTTACAGGCAGTTGTGAGTTGTTCCACGTGGGGGCTAGAAATTCAACTCAGGTCTTCTGTGGGATCAGTGTGTGCTCACAACCACTGAGCCATCTCTGCAGCTCGTATTTCTACTGTTTAATTCACTTTGGTTTTGTTGTTGTCGTTGATGGTGCTGGGGATGGGACCTAAGGAGTCAGGCACGAGAGGCAGGTGGTACACCAGCCCTCTCTTTGTATGTGAGCCTGGAACACAAACAGAGGCATGCACGCTAAGTTCCTAACTGATAAGAAAGGAAGACGTTTGAGGTGAGCTTTCTATTACCATGATGGCAACATGACCACAAGCAGCTTGTGGAGGAAGGGGTTTATTTTGCATCCACACCGCAGTCTGACCACTGAGGAAGTCGGGGTGGGAACTCAAGGCAGGAACCTGGGTGCAGGAGCTGAGGCAGCAACGTGGAAGAATGCTGCTCACAGGCTTGCTCCTCCCGGTTTGTTCAGCCTGCGCTCTTACACAGTCCAGGACCACCTTCCCACAGGTGACACCACCCAGGGTGGGCGGAACCTACCCCAACAGTCACTAATTAAGAAAATGCACCGCAGGCCCCTCTGGTGGAGGCTTTTCCGACTGAGGGTTCCAGTTTCTAAAACGGCTCTGTCTGGTATCAGTTTGACATAAAACTCGCCAGGACAAGGACACTGTAATTCCACAGTGCTGTGATTTATGTATTCTGTGGACAGTGGGACTCTGGCAATAAACACAGAACCTCTCACTATGTAACTGGGCAGACAGATGTGTTACCCACTGGGCCAAGAAGATAGGTGAGTCCACTGTGAACCAGGATGGGGCTGAGTCAGGCAGAATAGAAGCGAGCAGGGAGGAAAGGTTCAGGACAAACTAGGGGCGTCCAGCAGGGGCCAAGGCTGTTCCTTGCTTATGCCTGACATGAACTTGGGAAACATTCCCAATCAAAGATGGAGTACTCGGAGTCACCTCGAGTTCCTGGATTCTGTCTGCCGAGACTCGGGTTGAATGGCCGGCCCCCACATCACTTTTCTCATCCAGCCAGGTATTTTTATTCAACTCGTTGACAAACCACAGACTTTCTAACCCCGACTCTGGACTTCCGCATATCTCAGCTTCCTTCTGTCCGTGTCTGATAGGTCAGTCACCTGACCAGACACAGCTTCCTGCTCTTTCCCTTTCTTCCTCCTCTGTGCTTCCCTGTTCCTGGTGTCACCAGTGCCACAGCTGCCCGCTTTCTCTCCGCCCCCACCTACCTCTCGACCTCCATTTATCGAGATATTTTATCTGCTCAAAAGCAAAAGGCTTACAGTGAAAGACATGCAGAAAACCCACCTCTCATTCCTTCTGCTCATGTGCTCCTTGGCCCTGAAAGCAGCATAGGACTGCAGCCTTGGAAGATGGTCAGAGATCAGGTGGTGGGTGGGCAACCTCAGTCCAGAGAACATGCCATTCTAGCTAAGGCTTTGCCTCCGGGACCTGACATTTTTATTTCCTGCAGCTGGTAAGCCCTGTGTGCTGAGGAGGAAGGGAACTGTGATTGGTTCTGGAGTCCCTGGCCTCTCTCCATCGCTCTCTGACTTACTAACCGGGAATGTTCTGGAAAAAGTGCGAATGGGGGGCAGCTCCCAGGGAAAGAGCTGGCTGTTGGCAGACGACATTGTGTGAACCTGGAGGTGGAAAACCGTGGGAGTAGACTAGAGCTGGGCTCGAGCCCGTGGGTGTTTAGGAGGAAATGAGACATTAGGATGAAGGAACATCAGACACCGACTCCATACTTCATTCTTGGGAAGAGAAGCTAGGCATGAGCATCAAGGTATGCAGACATTCGTATAGATGGTATTTGAAATTGTGGTATCGATGAGATTTCCTAGAAAAGCAGCTGGGATGAGGGGTTGAACCAAGAATGAAACCCCAGCGTGATTTCAGTGCCACAGGGGGGAAGAAGACCCCAGAGGATGACTGGAATTGAGAGGCCTAAGAGGATGGGGTACAGACTGGGGAGCAGTGAGACTCAGCAGAAAGGCTGGACATTGGCCCTGAAGGACCCAGTGAGGAAGTGCAATCCTGGCTTCGGCAGCAGCATTCCTGTGACAGCAGTCCGTGTTGTAGGCCAGCTCCAAACTGGACCACAATGAGCAGGGGAACTGAGCGGTCACTTTGCAAAAGGCGCCAGGTCACACCGCAGAGGGCGCCAGAGACTCGGGAACAGTGAGTGGTCACATGGCAAATAGGGCGCCTGAGACTCAGAGGAGCAATGATTTGATGCAGCTCAGCCCTGGCATCCTCTGGCAAAGGCTACCTTAAGCAGAGGAGAGGGAAAGGGGGCTCTCAGATTTAAGCCCCCCACACCTGTCCCCATCCCTGGGGGTCGTGGCAAGCGGTGGGCTATGATTCATCCTATTTTTCATCTGCACCTCACAGAGGCTCTTCAGAAAATTGTGTGTGTGCATCTGTATGTGTGCACGTATGTGTGTGTGCTGAGTCTTCATACCGGTGTTCCTTTAGGCCGGTGGCATTACCTAAAAGCACAGATAACAAAGAGCTAACTAGACATACTCTCAGGGTATCTGTGTGGTTACTCCACGTACTTGGGGATCTGACCACGTCCTTCATAACTGCTTAGTCCTTGTCACCGTGGTCTCTGGTGGATCGTAGCCTTCCTGCTTTCATTCTCATGTGTACCCCAACTTTTCCTGACACAGCAGCCACTGTGAACCCCAACAAAGAGATTATGTCATGCCCACATTACCCTGGGCTCGGCACCTTCTAATACTCACTTCTTAGTGAAAGTCTTGTCCCTGTCCCACCCCCTCCGGCCCTCCTCCCTCCCTCCCTCCCAAGTGTTTTAGAGATAGACAGAGGAGCCCACCTGGCCTCAGCCTCCCCTAGCAGGGATTTCAAGTGTGTGGTGCTGTGTGTGGCTTAACAATCAAACCTTATGCTGTCCTGAAAGCCTTGTTGTATGACCTGGGCCCCAACCCACACAAGTGTGCAAGAGCGGATCTCCTTCCTCTCCAGGAGTTAGTCTGGGCGAGTCTCCTCTCTGTGTGCTCTCTGTGACTCTTCTCTGAGGGAGGCGAGAAGCGCTTTGGACTCACAGTTGGGCTGATTGGACGCCAGTGACCTTGGGAGTCACGGTGAGATAAAGCAGGAAGGAGAGTGGCTGTCCAGGGGCTCCTTAGAGCAGCCAAGGGCTCGGACTCACCTGGGGTTCAAATGCTAAGTGGGTGCAGCAAGAGGACCCACAAATGAGCTCCAAAAGCATCAGGGAACTGTGCCTGAGGGGCTTTCTGTGGGTGAGCCGTCCGCGTAAGTCCCTCTCCATCAGCCCTGTTTTATTGACTCTATCGCCGATTCCAGAAGTTCCACTCCGCTTGTTCTCAGTCCTAGTTGATCACTCCCACCTGTTTAACACTTAATCACGCGCACACACCCAGAGAATCTCCACAGCCCAGGGTGTGGGTGGGGCCCCGGGCAGCCAGGCCCTTCCCAGCTTCTCCCTGGGGACCTGACATTTCCCCAGTTCCCATTCCTGTAGGCAGTAGACCTGAGGAGGAAGGAAACACATTCTTGTGATCCTCCTCTGCCTGCCTCTAGGTTACTCTGGACCCTCTCCCTCGTCACGTGGTGTGTCCTATAAGCAGAAGTCCAGGAAGATGGCCCGGTTCTCTGGGACCCAGCCACCTCCCTGAGCAGCCCGGTCAGCCTTCCCAGCTGCTCTGCCCTCCAGCACCCTCTGAACTCTGACTCCACTTTGGTTCCTTTTCACTTCCCTCTGCCTACAGAAGTCAGAGAACCTGTCCCAGTGGTGCTTCTTAGGATGCCTTGAAAGCCTTGTCGTATGACCTGGGCCGCAACATAAGTTGTTGGTGGTTTCTGCCTCGCTTTCTTTCCTGGGGTACTGGGCTGAATCACAAACTGTGACTCTGGTTTGTGTCTTTGAACTTGCCACCGTTCTGTTTTGTTAAACTTTTGGGGAAATGATCTCTGATGATTTGATTTTAAATGGCAGTCTCTGCCCCACCTTCTCTGCTTTCTTCTGCTTTTGGCCCGCTGATAGGTCCATTGTTCTGTTTGTGGCTTCTGCCCAACCGGAAGTTCCTTGAAGGCAGAACTTTTGTCTTTTCACCCTTCAGATTCCATCCGAACTAACTTAGCTCAAGCCAGAGGCTAACCAGAGAATCTGGAGGGGCAGAAACAGGACTGAAGAACCACTGGCTTAGTCCACAGTTGCTCGGTTTTTAGGAAGATCTTTTTTAATTGGCTTGGAATAAGAGGATTTTTTACATTTGCATATGAATAGTTTATGGATCTGATAATGTTAATAATTATCTATGGATAACTCATTATCTCATTATGTCATAACAAAGAAGTTTATACTACAGGTAGCATCTTTGTTGAAAGTACCTATGAGCTTGTGTTCATGATATGTATCTGGTTAAATATCACCTCTACCGGCTACCATTTTAAAAAAGGATGGTGCATTTTTCTAAATGAGTTTGTCTGAATTTTCTTTCTCCCCCTCCTTTCTCTCCTGCTTTCCTCTGCTCTTGTTTGCAAGCTGGGACAACCACCTTGTAGCAACTGAGCTAGCTAGCGCCTCTACTCCGTGGGACTTCATGATCTCTTTTCAGTCTGTTAGACTGCCCGAGTCCTTCCCTAGAGCTGAGATTCCGCTGGCCTCACTTGCTCTTTTTGCAGGGCAGGGACTTTTTGAAATGCATGGTTCCTTTGGGCAGTACTCCCTTCCTTTACAAACCACCTCGTGAACACAAGCTGACCTTTCTAGTCGCTGTTACTTAGTTAAACAGAGAGAGGGTGGTGGCCGAGAGTGTTCATCCGGTGTAGCTCAGAAATAGAAAGCTAGAGAAATACTCGTGGAGGGAGTGTGTCTCTCTCAGGGTCTCGGATTCCACCCTGATTTTACATCTGGCTAATCTGTGCACTTTGTGTTGATTCTGAGCCTGCTGGTGGATTTGTAGAGAGCTGTAGGACTCACCACTATAATTTCCAGGCTTTAATTAGTGCAGTTTGCCATGGCTTTGTCAGGACTGCGAGCAATTGACTCACTCTTCCAAGAGGAGCTGATGAGAGATGGAGACTAATCCCAGCTCTCAGCTGAGCATGGGCGTTTGCCCAGGGACCTAGCAGCAGCGGTATCTGCACCCCGAGAAAGTCTCTGTGGTGTGTTGTCTGTCCGCAGCGTCACAAGGCAGTCGCCCTTGAAAGGTCAGGTGACTTGAACGTGTCCTGAAAGGTCGACGGGACCAGAAGTAATCGCTCACCCAGCAGTGACTCTGCATGCAAAGGTTCTTACTTTCCCCAGCCAAGCGCAGGAGCTGCTTTAATAGGCCAGCTTCTCAGCTCCTCCTAAAGACAGCTTTTCCTCCTCCCAACTCCTTTGCCCTAAAGAAACCACAGAAATTACTAGAAACAGAGACTCAGACTTTTGACAGGAGAAGCATGCATTCGTCCTTCCTGGTTTCTTTATCATTGTGAGAAATTACTTCTTGAGTCTAGAAATAGGAATGAAAATACTTTCTGAAATTTCCCCAGAGTGTGCCGGTTCCTCATTTCCTAAAGAGCAGCCCTTTGGAAAGCTAAACATGCTGGTCGCTTTAAAGCAGAACTGACTGTCAAATAGCGAAACAAAACGAAATTAGGCTACCTAGTCCTCTGTCAGCCACCATCCGGCAGTCCATCCTGTGGATGGTCACCTGTCCACTGCCCTGTCATCTGCTGGACACACATTTGGATTTGTGGGGTAATAGTGAACAAAACCACACCCTTCCAGACGTGCTGGGTAGGGAGACACCAGCGTGTGTAAGGAAGACTCAGTCCTGGGTCCGCATCTGGATAACAATGAGGGAAGATGGCTGTGCTCTGTGTGGTCGGTCTTGGACGCCCTGTGGAAGGAGGACCATGTGGGTGGGAGTGTCTCACAGATTCTTTCTGGGTGCTGGCAGGGTAGCTCAGGTAACCATCCTCTCCTGTCTGGGTCTGAAGAAAACAGCACTTCCTGTGTAGGAAGAAGGAGCCCCAGAAGTTTCAAAGTTAGACCAGTCAACCCATCTTCAGTTACCTCAAAGACAGTACAGTACAGAAAGAGACAGGAGGAGTTGGGAAGGACTCACCAGAGGGGCAGGTAGATGCTCCCCTTCTAAATCATGGGTGGATTGGCTGGGAAGGACTCACCAGAAGGGCAAGGTAGAAGCTCCTCTTTCAAATCATGGATGGACTGGATCTCTCTTTGAGGGTATTTCTTCCCATAACCCTCTTGACAGGCCCGGAGGATGCAAACCCACCGTATAGGCGACTCCTCAGTGACGTCTGGCCCGTTGGCGATGCACACCTTTTGTTAGTGCACACATGTGGCCTTTGGGAAAGTGCCCTGGTGTTGCAGATTCTCTTATAGCCAGAACAGCCTGCAGCTTCAGGGAGGTCTGACCACGAGGGGATTTCTGATCTTCTGGAGAGGGCCACCAAGATGTAGCTGTGGTTTCCTTGGTTACCTCAGCACTGGCTTTGCCTGTCTCAAAGGGACATATTTCTTATTTCACTGTAGAGGAGTAGTACGTGTGTGCATGCGTGTGTGTGTGTAGTAATAGGAGCCGTGGGCTGTGTCCCGCCACCCAGTTAGCTTTACCCGAGATAATTACACGGACACTGTATTCTTTTAATCACTGCTTGGCCCATTCTCTTCTAGGCTAACTCTCGCACCTGGACTAGCCCATTTCTAATCATCTGTGTGTAGCACCCCAAGGTGCGCTTACCGGGAAGATTCTAGCCTACGTCCATCCTGGGTCGGAGCTTCATCGGGTGTGCCTCAGAGAGCAGAGCTCTCACCTCTGCCCGCAAGAGTGGAGCATCTTGTGTCTCTCTGAGGCGTCTGCTCTTGAGAGGAGAGCTGTTGAGTCTCTGAGCTCACTTCCTCTTCCTCCCAGAGTTCTGTTCTGTTTACTCCTCCCATCTACGTTCTAACCTATCAGGGCAAGCAGCTTCTTTATTTAATCAACCAATGACCTTCCTCCATCGTGTGTGTGTGTGTGTGTGTGTGTGTGTGTGTGTGTGTGTGTGCGCGCGCGCATGCGTGATGAGAAGCCCTCCTGAGATGTCATAGTTTACGCTGCGGCTCTGATCATTTGGCCTGGAGGGCTGTGTCTCCTCCACAGATGTGTTTGTGGGTGCCCAGTCCTAGTCTGTCAAATGGTTTCTGGGAAATGTCACCCTCATCTTCTTTCCTGCTGCTGCTAGCCTCTTTGTTGACCTTGCTCTCTTTGGGGATTTATATTTGGCTTCTCCAGAGCTTATTTCCTGGTCCAGTGCTGATTTAAAATACATTCTAGACAATATGGATGCCAGTTTTGGACCAGACAACAAGGTTGGCTAAAGAACTTTTGTAAAAAGGACGGCTTGTTTTCCTAACACCCGTTGAGCAGTTGGTGAGGTGTGAAGTTTTCCCTGCTTCAGGGAGCTCTCTCTGTCACGCTTCCCATCCCTTCTTTTCCCCTCACTCACCTCCATGTTATCACCCTGCCCCTTGGCAGCTCTGCCGAGGGATGGCTCCTTCCTCACGGAGAGGAGAGCGCTGGGAGCCTTTGTCCTGAGTTCTGCAGACAAGGCTTTGTATTTTACAGAAGAGAGGGTGTTTTCCTTGAACGTGTTCCATCTTCTGCTTCTCTGCTTCACACGGAAATGCTGTTTGGTGTAAGCACAGCGTTCACTTACTGCAATCATGGGGCTTTTGGCTCTTCAATCTGGGGAAAGCCAACTTCTGTGTCACAGTCTACCAGTTAATAGTAGCTGAACACACCCTGAAAAAGTCCACAGATTAGAAGTACTGAGATGTAATTATCATAGAACAGCTTTCTGCTCAGTTTCTGGCTCCTTGTTGTTCAGTCCTTACTTGGGTCCAAATTAAATGAACCTTAAAATCCTGATGATAGGGAGATAAATATGACCAAACATGAATCATGCTGTGTTCTTGTTACTGAAGTTAGGAACTTTGTGGTCTGTCTTCATTTCCAATTTTTGATTTAAAAAAAATATATAATGCTATACAAAACCCTGCTGATGGTTATGTATTTTTGTGTGAAAGGTTTGTGTTATGCGCAGACGTATATTTTATGAGTATACATACATCTACTTTCAATATTTTACATGCATGGGTATTTTGCTTGCACGGCTGTGCACCCAGTTCATGCAGTCCCTGCTGTGGCCACAAGAGGGTGCTGGATGCTCTAGGACTGGAGTTGCAGATGGTTGTGAGATGCTCAGTGGGTGCTGAGAACCAAGTCTAGAAATGGACTATAATGGATTAGGGTTTTGAAGAGCTGAGTTAAGGAAGTGATCTGACTCACAGAGTGAGGCACAGTTTCTGCAGGTGTGGTGAGGACTGAAGCTGAGAGAGCTTTGTTGTTAATGCTGACGGCACCAGCCTTGGTGAGAACTTGTCCGGACGAGCCCAGGAGCCTCTTCCAATGGCCTCTGTGGCTTTTAAATTTGCGCCCACGCTCATTGGTTGTTGCTCCAGGCCTGACCTCTGCCCAGAGCTTTGACAAACTGATGCTACAACCGTTCCTTGGTCTCCTCTATGGTGACACCAAAAACTCTGGGTGCCCAAAAGCCAAGTTTGGTCTTCTTTCCTAGTGTCTTCTGTACTGTAGCAACGGGCATTCCTAACCTTCCTCCAATCAATCACCCTGCACTGTAGTAACGGGCATTCCTAACCTTCCTCCAATCACTGTGGACTGTAGTAACGGGCATTCCTAACCTTCCTCCAATCACTGTGGACTGTAG
>NW_004949097.1:12639613-12647592 GCF_000317375.1 Microtus ochrogaster | reverse complement strand
TCCAATCACTGTGGACTGTAGTAACGGGCATTCCTAACCTTCCTCCAATCACTGTGGACTGTAGCAACGGGCATTCCTAACCTTCCTCCAATCACCCTGGACTCACACTGAGAAAATCCTCCATACTCTGAGAAAAGAGCTGAGCATGGCTTGCGAGGGCAGGGGCCTGTTTTGATTCCTGGTTTTAGAGTTTGCGGCCGTGGCCTTGAGGAGGGGGAAGATTGTGGTAAGTGGAGCTGTCAGTCACGGCCATCTAGGGAGCAGGAAACAGGAAGGAGGGAGGCCGGAGTTCAGTATGCTCTTCAAGGGCATATCCCCAATGGTCCAACTTCCTCCTACATGCCCAACCTCCTGAAGGTCCCCTCAGCTTCCAATAGAACTTCCAGCCTTCAACATAGGCCTTTGGAGGACTCAAGGATGAAGCCATAGGGTGTCCTTTTCTCTTCTTCTGCCCGCTCCTGAACCTAGTTTGTAAGTCACATCTGTTTCACCCCCTAACACTGCCCACTTCTTGCCTGGTGTGAATTTGCCCAAGTGATTACAGCCGTTCCCTCTCTAAATTCATTTAGAATTTGAGGAACACCTACAAGTCACAGCGAGTTTCATGACTCTGATGGTCATAAAAATCTATATAACTCACATTGAGTTGAATATAAAAATCTAAGTAAAACAAGACATAATTTCTTTTGGTTAAGTCCATAAATGACCCTGAAAGGCAAATCTAAAACAATCATTTTAAAAATGATTTGTTCTGGAGTCAGTGGGATGAATATTTAATTGATCAAACTTTCACTTCCCTGGATGTTGACTTGGTTTTATGGGTCCGGATTATTGCTTGAATTTGTGTTGATTCTTTATGGTCACATTTATATTAAGACTTCATGGAAAATAGAGTGATATGTTTACAGCCTTGTGACACCAACAAAACACTGACTCTGGAGCTGAGCCGTCTGGGGTCAGTACTGAAATGCCTTTGCCAGTCTCTAACTGTGGTTATAGGCACGTTCACACTCCCTGTGCCTCGGTTTCTTCATTTGTACAATGGAAGTGTTGAGAGTTTCTGCCCTAGGGTTTCTGAATAGGATCGAATGAGATCTTTATGTAAAATCCTGGCAGGGGGAGACAGATCCCTTCATCAGTAGTGGCGTTGTGTGACACAGTGACGCTCACTAGAAACCCCAGGGAACTCTGAGCACAAATAGAACATTTGCTTTTGAACAGTTAAGGACATTGCAAGGTTTCAGAAATGGCTCTGGTCCTCTATGAAAAAGATATTCAAAGGGAATGTGTATCAGTTGTTTACAAAGTGAGAGAAATACACTAATAGTTTCAATGTTCAAAAGAGAGAGAGAGATCACTTCCACCGAATGACAGAAAGCAGCTTAGGACAGCTTATAGACAGGGTGGGGAAGGACTGGATGGTATGCGCATGCATGAGGAGCTGAGTTCAGCAGCACAGCCCTCACAAATACAGCTAGGTGCCATAGGACATCGCTGCAGTTATTGGTGCGGTGGGGATCACGGTGCTGCGGTGGGTACAGCAGATTACCTGGGGGTTTCTGGCCAGCCAGCCTGGTCAAACTGGTGAGAGACCCTGTCTTCACAAATGAGATGGAGAATGACGGAGGTCCACCTGATATTGACCTTTGACCTCCACACATAAGCACACATGCATACATTTACACATGAAAAAAATTATTTGTCATGAGATTGTTGTTTTTTAAATGACCAGTTTCAGATACGGTGAAACTGGAATCTGGGGCCCTTTGACCCTGCAATGTGCAGGACAGGTCAGTAAGAGCTGCTGCCGCAGGGCTGGGATTCCACGCACCAGGAGAAACACAGAGAGAGCCCTGTTCCTGCGTCTCTGGCGGGGCAGCTGGTGTGTTATTTCTGCTGCCCACTGCCCGCTGCTCACAGTCGCTTACATGCATGTGTGGTTTAAAGGTATCTCAAGGAATTTCATCTTAATCGATGATGCTGTCAACCATACATCATTGAAGATAGGGATTACCCAACAAATGTAAATTACTGATATGTGTGTGTGTATGTATGTATATGTATATATATATGTTTTTTCAAGACAAGGTTTCTCTGTGTGGCCCTGGCTGTCCTGGAACTTGCTCTGTAGACCAGGCTGGCCTCGAACTCAGAGATCTGCCTGCCTCTGCCTCTCCGAGTGCTGGGATTAGAGGTGTGCTCCACCACCGCCCAGCTGAGTGACTGATGCTGATGCATGGATTAGTTCTGCTTTTCAAATGTAGACATACCTTCCTGGAATGTGGCTAATTACTGTCAACCCAGGACTGCGGAAGACACATGAGCAGCTGGACAGCATGCCTTCAAAGTCTCATCCCAAGAGAAGGGCAAAGAGACATTAACCCTTTGATTCTCTTCCCGCAGTTGGCCCGCCACAACAAACCTCTGCAGCTGATGCTCAAGCCTGGGTCTGATCCCGAGGAAGGGGACGAAGCCTTGAAGTATTACGCCAACCACACCGCACAGATAGAGGTACCTGCCTGGGACTTCCAGGAAAGGCCCAACTGGGAAAGAAAGGGTTTCCTGTCCAGTGGAGGCCGTTTCCATGGCTTCCCTCAGAACTGTGAAATAATACTTGATGATTTATGTGGAAAAGCCTGTCCCCACAGCTGCCTGTGAAAACCGAGTGTCCACCTTGCCAAGTCTTTTCTCTCCCTGGAACTAATCTGAAGTTTTTGAAAGGAAGACAGTACATTTTTTTCTCTCTCTCTTTTGGGTCACAGAAGCAATCAGGGCAGAGCAGTGACATTTTAAAGACAAAACAATTAATTAAAAATTGTGGAAGCTCTTATGACCGAGATCATGACTGAGAGAGGATTTGAAGCTGGGCATGGTGGCTCATGTACTTACTCCCAGCACTTAGGAGACAGAGGCAGGCAGATCTCTGTAAGGTCCAGGCCAGTTTGACTCAGCAAGTCCCAGACTCGCCAGAGCTACACAGTGAGACCTTGCTTCAAAAGACACTATGTAAAAGTGTGTGAAACTGTACAAACATGGGCAGACTAATGAAATTTCATATTGGCATCGTACACTCAAAATAGCTAGCTGTCTACACTGTGATTGTCCGACAGCTGCCCTCTCCCTGCCCCGGGAACGAGGCATTACCTAATGTCCGATGGCAGAGCAGGAGTTGTGTGGTGACCCAACTGGCCTTCACGTCTAGTGGGGGTGTCATTTTGATGCTTCTGGGCAGAATTAATCAGTCAGAAACAGGCAGAGTAGTGGATGCTTGTCACTCCTGATTTACGAGTGCACACTCATTCATTTCGGTAGATGGGTTTTAGTTTTTAGCAGAATGTATCACAAACACTATTGCCCTTTGGGGGGAGGGGGTAACTTCTATGCTTTGTTGTTTATTTTTGCCAAATCTTCCAACATGATTAAGCCGTATCACTTCACATCAAAAGCTGGCCTCTGCTCATGTGTGTCAGCCCCAACAATGTCACAGCCTGTGTCGGAATCGCCTGGCAAGAACCCATGAGTTAATGAGAACGGTAGCTTGTCGTGATTGGTTTAATAACCCTGGGAAGTGGGAAGAGGCTTTCCATGGGAGATTCTCCCATGATCCACATCTTACCTTCAGCTCCTCCCACAAGATCACTTTTTTTGGGGGGGTGGGGAGGGTTGAGACAGGGTTTCTCTGTGGCTCGGAGCCTGTCCTGGAACTAGCTCCATAGAACAGGCTGGTCTCGAACTCACAGAGATCCACCTGCCTCTGCCTCCCGAGTGCTGGGATTAAAGGCGTGCGCCACCATCGCCCGGCTTAGCTCACTTCTTCAAAAGAAAGCACATCCAATTTTAATCAATTGGACATTGGAAAGATTGTATATATCTATGGAGAGAGGTCACACTAGACCATTGTAATTATCTATTGACCGTTCACAGTGCTGGCTCCCCTGACGGTGGTAGTGTGTGTGTGTGTGTGTGTGTGTGTGTGTGTGTGTGATATTTTTGCGTGTGTGTGTGTGTGTGTGTGTGTGTGTGTGGTCATGTTCCTTTGTATAGGAGGATACCCAGGGCTGATGTCAGAAATCCTCCCCCGTTACTCTTACACCTTATTCCCCAAGGCAGGCCCGCTCAGTTGACCCCAGAGCCCAGTAAGATGGCCAGTCTTGCCACATTAACAGCTTGCTCTGAGGACTCCCTGGCTCTGCCTTCCAGGGCTGGAATGACAGGGAGCCTGGCACACTTACTCAGCACTTAGTGGGTGTGTGGAGATCCGAGCTGTGGCCCTCATGTTTGTACAGCAAGTGCTTTAACCGCCAAGCCATCTATCTCCTCAGCCCTTGGCGCTAACCGTTGAAGAACATCATGATTCTGAGTTCAGTTCCTGCTATATTGGGCTTCTCCTGCTTTCTTCACGTTCCGTGCCACAGTGCTCCTAGCTAAACATTTGACAAATAATCTGGGGGAAAATTAACCATATTTAGCTTCCTTCGGCTAACACATTCCCTTCAGCAGTTTCTCCGGTTTGTCACTGCCCTTTGTAAAGTGTGACAGCCAGAATCAAACGTGTCGTTTTGGCAGGAACTGAGTATGCTGCTCATCTAATCACAGCTTACTTTCCTTAGGAAGCCCTAAGAATATTTTTTAAAAATCTTGACACTGTCAGAGCAAGTAAACCTTTTAAAACTCTTTTCATGTGGTTGCCTACCCTACCAAATATATCTAAGTAGTTTGTACAATTGATATTGTAATTAAGTTTTTGACGTTAGCACATAAAGGAACTGGAAAGATGACCCAGTAGTTGAGAGCACTGGCTGCTGTCGCAGAGGCCTGTATTCAGACCCCAGCACCCATGGGGCAGCTCACAACCACCCATACCTCCAGTGCCAGGACCAAAACCAACCTAGGGAAGAGAGAGAGTTTATCTTGGCTCAAGGTTCCAGAAGGAGAGTCTGTAAGTCAGGGAAGGCGTGGCACTGTGGCAGGAGCGTGAAGCTGGCTGGTCATATTTTATCCATATACAGGAGGGTGGGGGAGAGAGAGCAAGACCACCCCAGTGACACACTTCTCCAGCATGGCTGCAACTCCTAAAGGTTCCACAACCTCTCCAAACTGCGGCACTCACTGGAGACCAACTGTTCAAATACATAAACCCATGAGGGCGTTTCCCATCCAGTCCAGTGATTACAAAATACCTCTCTGTACATGGAGACCTCAGGACACAGGATGCTAACAGGTGCGTCATGCCACTTGTTTCTCAGAGCCTCTTAGGAGGAACAGAGCACAAATTTTTAAGCACTAGGTTCAAGGTCACCCAGCTGGTTTGTTGTTTCCATTATTGGATCCATAAAACATTATTCATAAACTCATTGTTCTAGTCTCTTGTCTGTTCCCATGATAAAGCAGTCTTGCCAAAACCAACCTGGGGAGGACAGGGTTTGTCTGTTTTACATCTGCAGGTCATGGTGTAACACTGGGAGACGTTACGGCGGGCACCTGGACCAGATGCTGTGGAAGAATGCTGTGTCCTGGCTTGTCTGGACTCATGCTTAGATAGAGTTCTTACACATCCCAGGATCACATGGCTAGGGATGGTGCTGGAGCAGTTGGCTTGAGCCTCCTACATCAAACAATAATCAAGATGCCCACAGGCCAATCAGATCAAGGGGCTTGCTCGACAGCGCCTTCCTTCCAGAGGAGTCTGGAAGGTGTCAAGTTGACAATTAGAGCCAACTAGGGAGCTTAGCCTAAGACCCAAAACTAGGGAAGCATAGGGTCCAGTTGTACATCCCTAGGGAGCCCACTAGGTGTTTGGGGGTAATTCAAAACTGGAAGTCACGCAGATGACTCTTGTTAAAATCTGTGGGGAGAACAAACCGAAACCAGAAAGTCATGAAAACAGGAAAGAGATCTGTAGGGAAGAAGCAGGCATGGGAGCAGAAAGGAATAACAGGGTGGTGGTCGTGATGTCACAGAGGAAAATGTGCAGTTAAGACAGGAAGTTAAACACGGAGCCCAGACTGAGCTGTGCAAAGGCTGAAAACAAACACCAATCTTTTGCAGATCGTGCGGCACGACAGGACTATGGAGCAGATTGTCTTCCCCGTCCCCAACATCTGCGAATTCCTCACGCGGGAATCCAAGTACCGCGTGTTCAACACCACGGAGAGAGATGAGCAGGGAAGCAAGGTGAACGACTTCTTCCAGCAGACAGAGGACCTCTACAACGAGATGAAATGGCAGAAGAAGATCAGAAGTGAGTGAGACGCAGAGGCCCCGCCCAGTTTATTTACATCGCGGCTTGCATTGCTTGCCAGTTCAGTGTCTCTGAAACAGCAGCGGACTGGAGAGTGTAACCTCCATTGTGGCTGTTGCTGAGTGGTCTGCAGCTTCAAACTCATTATGTAGCTAAGTCTAACCTTCAGCTACTGGTCTTCCTGCTGCCACCACCAAATGTCTGAGTCATGAACAAGCCCACTGTGCCTGTCTCCGCCAATATTTTAACCCAAGTCAAGACATTACAAGTTGAATAATAGATAGGACCCATAGGGGCTGCTCAGCGTCCAGGGTAGGCTGGTAACTTCACCCCTCTACAAACCTCCCTGTACAGATGTACTTCTGCGATGGTTCACGGACACGTGGTGCACACCGTCAGCTTAGCTGGGCTTGTGTTGACGGCGGCATATACTGACCATTCTCATCTCTGTGCTCCTTGCCTCCTAGACAACCCCGCCCTGTTCTGGTTCTCCAGGCATATCTCCCTCTGGGGGAGCATCTCCTTCAACCTGGCTGTGTTCATCAACCTGGCTGTGGCCCTCTTCTACCCGTTTGGGGATGACGGTGATGAAGGTAAGTGCTTGTGTTTCTGCAAATGACGACTACCTGAAAATTCCCAAGTTATATTCACTAGCTCTCTGCAGCTTTAACATGAAGAAGCTTAGTTCTCATTAGATATTTTTCCTCTATTTATTGCACGTATAGAGATACTAAGTAGGGTAGACAGAAAACTGTGGCCAGTTGAAGTGCTGTTTACAGAAAGCTCGTATATGGTGTAATAACTAGAGGTAAGTGTTGGAAAATGAAATGGCATGATTGTGTTTCAACCTAGTCTATTAAACATATTTCTACTGCCTTATCTCAGTTATGTGGGGGTCTTGTGCCCAAGCATTTTGATGAAATAGTAACAATTTCATTTTGCTTTCTGTCTTGTCTGAGGGTTTTGTAATGAACATATATGCAAAATATACATTTTGATTTTATACATGCATTTATAATATTCATTATCTTGGTCTTAGACACACACACAGCACAAGACAGGCTGTGCTGACGGACAGCGATGGATGTTGACTGTCCATCTGATGGTATTGAAGCAGTCACGCATGAGCTTTACAGAGGCAAAGACGGGGGGAATTTAACGTGAAGTGGATATTCCATAGAAACCGGGTGGGGCTTTCAGGTTTGGTAGATTGCTTTGGAAAAATCTGTTACAGGTGTGGGATATTAGAGTGGGTAGGAGACGAAGGTGAGAGAAATCAGCAAATAATAACCTCAGAGTGACCCCAGAGCACATCTGCTTGTGGGGCGTTAGGGTAATGAGGTGCTGTCAGAACAGCAGGGAGAAGGGTCTTCTGACTGCTTGACAAGGTAAACATTGCCAATGCCCTCCTAGGAGAGGCATGAAGTATAGAGACCTCAGATGGCAGAGCAGAGACGGGGATCTCAGATGGCAGAGCAGAGACAGGGACCTCAGACGGCAGAGCAGAGATGGGGACCTCAGACATCAGAGCAGAGACGGGGACCTCAGACAGCAGAGCAGAGACAGGGACCTCAGACATCAGAGCAGAGATGGGGACCTCAGACGGCAGAGCAGAGATGGGGACCTCAGACGGCAGAGCAGAGATGGGGACCTCAGACGGCAGAGCAGAGACGGGGACCTCAGACAGCAGAGCAGAGATGGGGATCTCAGACTGCAGAGCAGAGACGGGGACCTCAGA
>NW_004949097.1:12615344-12638962 GCF_000317375.1 Microtus ochrogaster | reverse complement strand
CTCAGATGGCAGAGCAGAGACGGGGACCTCAGATGACAGAGACAGGGACCTCAGACGGTAGAGCAGAGACGGGGACCTCAGATGGCAGAGCAGGTGTGTGACTGCATAGCAAGAGGAAGGCAGCAAGCGCATGTTCATCCACCATACTAGCAGGAGCAAGGCAGCAAGCACAGGTTCATATACCATAATAGAAGGAGAAGAATAGCAAAAACTGTGTTCATCCACCATGAAAATAGAAATGGGAACACCTTTCTCTCCCATGTGTCTGGGCTTCTCTGGTAATGAGATCTTAATACAGAGGGGCACAACTCTATAGAGGAGAAGTCTGCCCTAAAATGAGAAATTCATGTCACCTACACTCAGACCTTTGAGGACACACAACAGAGTCCCAGTAAAGATCTGGAAATTGACTGAAAGATCAAGGAAACTTCAGAGGAGACCTTCAACCTCTGAATGGAGCAGATCTAGGAGACACGAGGCTGGAGAACACAGCGCCTTAGGCTTCGTGGAGATGCAAACACCACTCTTGGAAGGGTTTCTGAGTCAAGGGTAGCAAGATGGATGCTCAGTCTTAGGATCTTAGGGGATAGGATGCTGCTTAGAGGGAAAGCAGAGCTTGATGAGTGGAAGTCACATGACTG
This sequence comes from Microtus ochrogaster, assembly GCF_000317375.1. Classification (NCBI taxonomy): domain Eukaryota; kingdom Metazoa; phylum Chordata; class Mammalia; order Rodentia; family Cricetidae; genus Microtus; species Microtus ochrogaster. Next base: position 12,638,321 of record NW_004949097.1, on the reverse strand, counting down.
CATCTTGGGTTAAAGTCTCGATGGAGGTTCACGCAATCTCTACCTCAACCACATGCTACACATGACCAGGAAGGCTGAAGGAACAGCACAGTTCTGTAGATGCACGCGATTGTAAGGTTGTCCAGGGAAGGAAGCTGCTTTGTGCTGGTGACAGTTCTCAATGCTAGAGCTTTTCAGTCAGGCTGAGCCACTGCTCCCTGGGCTTACTGGATGGCGTGAAAATTCAAGTTCTTCTAGGAAGTGCCTCGAAATGACAGGGACATACAAAATGGTAGGTTCCAACTAGAAAGGCCTCCCGGCAACATATCTGAGAAATGTTTGAGAGAAAGTAATTAGCAGCAAATGCATTCTAAGACATAGGACAGAACTGACCCAGGGTCTGCAGGAATGGGAAGGAGAGCATCCTTTACGCCAGCATCCCGGGGAAGTATCAGCAGCAATGTGCTATAAGACATGGAACAGAACTGACCCAGGGTCTGCAGGAATGGGAAGGAGAGAGCGTTCTTTGTGCTAATGTCCCGGGGAAGCAAATTTAGGAATGATATCAATCTCTTGTCACCATTCGGTTGGCTGTAGTACTGAACGGATACTAAAAGAAAGGGGTGACTTTGAAGAAAGACACAAGCATACCACATTGTAAGTGTCTGCCCGTGATCTGCTTAACCAGTTACAGAGGGGACAGGAGTACCTGCGAAACAGGAGACACAGTCACGCCATGTGCCTCGAAGGACGCGGTGGCGTGGGATAGACGTGAGTAAATGGAAGAAAACTTAGAAAACCCAGATGAGAGATGTCCTACAGAGTAATTGGTCAGGGCTCCACAAGGCTACCAAGCTCAGCAAAGACAAAGACTCAGAACTGTCCCAGTGAACAGACAGGGATGGAGGAGATGACAAGATTGTGACGTTGTCAGTCACAGATGTCACCATGCAACGCATTGGTATTTGGATCTAGATGAAGGGCCTGCGGGATGGCTTCTCCACTATTTTTGCAGCTATTGCTTAAGTCTTAAGGAGTTCTGAAATGATGTATGAAATTTATAAAACAAAATCAAGGGTTCTGCCTATTCCTAGCAGGCCTCACTTGGGGCAGGGAAGGCAGCCATGAAATGACCTGGAAAATCTGAGCCAGGCCTCCCCACCCTACTACCAGTCACGTTAGAGACACAGAGCCCTCGTCGAAAGGGCCAGCAGAGGCATGGACTGTTCTTCCTCCAGGAGCAGTGGATGGGGGTGTCACCCAGCTTCCTGGAAGTGTCGTGTGCTCGACTGCCTTGTTTACGTGTGGGTTGCAACATTAGTTTAGAGAACAATGTCCTTCAGTTGCGACGATGGCACAAAGGGATCCACGGGAGATGTTGCCTCTCAGATGGGAACCCCGGGGCACCATCCACCTCGGCTGCGGATGGACACTGCCAGGCCTATGTGGAATCTGCTGATGCTAGCTAGGGCCATCTCCTGCCATGTCAGCTGACCTGTTCTGGAAGACTAGTCAGCGGACAGCTTTGTTATCCTAAGATAGAATATCATCTTTCAATCTAGAGGGTGGGTTTGTTTTTCACATTTTGAGTGCAATTCTTCTCCCTCACCAACATTTTTGCTAAGGAAGATAAGATTCTTGGAGGTGGTTTAGATTCCCTCAGTTTCACAAGCATTTATGGGGACTGCTGTGTGCTAGGCACCATGCTAGGCTGGGAGATGCTAAGATTAGTTAAGACGTTCTGTCCTCAGGGATCTCATGGTGTAGTAAAGGACCAGGAAATGAGAAAGACACAAGAGCAAGGACCACCAGTGCATTTATGGACGGATGGCAAGTCTCTCTGGACCTGGGTGTAGTTAGCAGGAGTCTAATGAGCCTGCACAGGAAGCCACGAACAAATGAGCCTGCAGCAGCGCTCCAAGACTAGAGTGGAGGTGAAGTCCAGTTTGACTGTCGGAAACCTCTTTTACAAAGGACCCGCCTCTTACTTAGAGATATTGGGGAGTATAGAGGAATTCCTAAAATACCTCCCCATTATGTATAATGCAGGCTTATTATGGAAAATTAATAAAATCTGCAAGATATTAAGAGAAAGAGTTCCCTCTTGGTGGTAAGGTTACACTATCATGCTCTGTAATTGCTTTGGTTTGGGTTGTTTGGTTGAAAGGCAGGGCCTCTCTCACTGGGTAGGCCAGGTTGGCCTAGATGGAATTCACTGTGCAGTGCAGGTCGGCCTTGAGCTCACAGCAGTCCTCCTGTTCCTTGGGTCGGAACTAACCCAGTGCTTCTCAGACGGCCACAGACACCAGCATCAGTGACCACATTGAATAACTGTTCATTCACCCGTGTTCACGTTCCGCACATCCTCACGTTCCACACGGATGTGCTTAGCAGTAGGATGGGTGCAAGGTCTTGCACCAGACAGTCCACAAGCTACTTAAAAATGGATGAAACACCTGGTCTTAGGCGCATGGCTGTGCCTTCTCATATATCAAAGGGAGAGCCCCGCAGGCTACACATCTGGGGTAAAGGTGTGGGCAAATCGTCTGGCACTGGTGACAGTATGAGCATTTGTGCCACAGCTTAGCCTTCCAGAATATCATAGCAGACTTTATTTATGAATTAGCCTGGGAGTCACATGATGGGCGGGACATTGTCAAGTGTTCTCTGAAGATGTTAATTATAATGCATGCTTAAAAGCAAAGCTAGCGGATGCTGGGAGACATCTTAACAATTAAAAATATGCTTTGCTCTGTTATCTGAGCAGAGTTTGGGTCTTAGTATTCACGCAGGGTGGCACACAAATGCCTATAACTCCACCCCAAGGGATCCAGCATCTCTTTCTGGTCTCTGTGGGCATCTGCATGAACACACATGTGCATGCACACACATACACACACACGCTTGTACACATATATGCAAAACGTATATAAAAGAAAAGAAAAGAAAAAACTGGGGGCTAAGAAATGGCTCAGTCAGCAGAGTGACTGCCTCACAAGCCTGAGGCCCTGACTTTGCATGTCCAGAACCAATGAAGAAAGCCAGATGCAGCCGCACCACCTGGGGATTAATAAATATTTGGTTGCTTGCTCAATGTGAACTCCCCGAGAATATTTTGTCTACTTGATAAACAAGTATTGATTTATTGCTACAGGTCACACTGTGACAGGCTGGGGCCCTGCACCCTTATAGAGTTTGTCTCTTAATGGAGACCTGAGAGTCGACACACACCTGGGATGGTAAAGGCTCTCTCTCTCCCAGTACTGCTGCAGGAGAGCTGTCGACTCCAGGGGGGTGGTGGCTGGCTGGGCTTGCTTTGCCAAGGCAGAGCATGTATAAGCCAATATCAAAATAAACGTAAGTAGGCTATCCATTTTGATGATGAGGACGATAAGCTTTCTTTTCCCAATATTTAAAAAAACCATTTAAATTTTTATCTATTTTGTGCGTGTGTATTTTTACATGTATGTCCATGCACCGTGTACATAGGTAGTGCCATTGGAGGCTAGAAGAGGGTATTGCATCCACTAGGACTAGAGGTACAGACAGTTATAAGCCACTGTGGGATTACTGGGAATTGAACCCTGGTCCTCTGGAAGAGCAGCAAGTGTTCTTAACTACTGGACCAGCTCTCCAGCTCCATAACCTTTCTCTAATCACTGTTTATTTGGAAGCTGTTATAGCAACAAAATTATTGCTATAATAAAATACCAGATTCTGGGTCTTTCGTAAGGTAAATGTTTACTTAGTTCCCTGTTTTGGAAACTGGAAGCCCATGGTCGGCTATCATCATCGGTCCAGTCCAGGTGGGGACCCTCCTTGGTTACATCACAACCTGATGGAGATGCAGACTGGGGTGTGCCTGTGTGGAGGAGGGGTCTTGTGAACAGGAGAGCTACGCTTTGCCACCTGCTCCCAAGGGAGTGTCTGGTGCCTGCCCTGGCAGTGTCAATCCCTTCCAAAGAACTCTGTAATCTAGGCTCCCACCTGCAGGTATTGCCTCTTAAAAGATTTCATTGCTGTAATAAAGCTTCCCAAGGGGCTTGCTTGAAGTCTGGGGCCCTTGGGAGAACAGTCACACCATATCCGAACCACAATAGATAACATGACACAGAGTCAGGACTGAGGTGCATCTAAATTAATGCTGTCCGTGGGTAGTTACAAGTTCCTGACAAAATCTTTGTGATTTTTAGGTGCATTGATCCTCAATGAACACAAAATCCATTAAAGCATATGTCTGGTTCACTGTAGGACTTTCATGCTATTCCTGAAGCTTTGCTCATGAAATCACTCAAGGCGTTTTGCATCAGAACTCAGTGTTTTGGTAATAAGATGTGGCTGGAAGGATAATCATTATGGAGTATTTGGCACAGAAAGTTGGGGAGAAAAAAATCTCCAGTTTGTTGTGTTCCTCCTGAGATCCTGGTCCCCATCAGCCAAGCCAATAACGCGATGCCTAAAGTTGCTTCTGTAGATGCAGCACTGGCGACCCTAGAGAAGGGATGCCTTTGAGTATGCTCACCAGTTCACACGCCAGAGAACTGCACCTCTTTTCCAAGGAAAAAAATCTAAACCGCCTTTGTAAAAAATTTCTAAGGAACTTGGTGTATAACAGTTTGTTTAGAAACCACTGGCAATTTTTCTTTTGCTTCTGTGCATGTGCATGCCTGCCTGCGTGTGTGTGTGTGTGTGTGTGTGTATGCACACACATGTTTTTGTACATAGGTATATGTGTGTAGGCAGATACCGCTCACTCATTTCCTGGCTACCCAGACCCGAATAATCACACAGAAACTATGTTAATTACAGCACTGCTTGGCCTATTAGCTCAGGCTTCTTATTAGCTAGCTTTTATATCTTAAAATAACCCATTTCCGTTATTTTGTGTATCACCATAAGGCTGTGGCTTACTGGGTAAGGTTCCTGTGCAATCATCTCCTTTGGCAGCTACAAGGTGTCTTTCTGACTCTGGTGTCTCTCTGACTCTGCTCTCTGTCTCTCTGTCTCTCTGTGTCTCTCTGTGTCTCTGTCTCTGTCTCTCTCTCTTTCTCTCTCTCCCAGCCTGGTATATTCTGCCCTGCCATAGGCTACAACAGCTTTATTCATTAACCAGAGCAACACATATACAGAAGGACCTCCCACATCATATGTGTATATAGGTGAATATGTATGCATATGGAAGACAGGTCAACCTCAGGTATTATTTCTCATGACATCATTCACCTTGCATTTTGAGATGAGGTCCCTCAACAGCCCCGAGTCTACCCATTCAGACAGACTGGCTGGCCAACACAGTTCATGATCTGCCTCCCGAGCACGAGAATTCCAACATGATTAGCTTTATTATTGGGGTGTTGGAGATCAAATCCAGATTCTCATGCTCATGAGGCAGGCACTTTCCTGGCTTGGCTGTCTGCCCAGCTCCAGAAGCTTTCATTTTTTAATGATGAAATAGCCTAATATATTTTGGAACTTGAGTCAGTCTTCAAGTATATACAGTCATATTCCTACACTCATATGCAGACCCATGTGTTTTAACACATAAAGTTGACTCATATGTAGATACCTGTACATGTGTTTTAACACTTAAAGCTTACTCATATGTAGACGTATGTGGGTTTTAACACTGAAAGCATATCTGTATTTTATAAAATCTAAGTGTTATACAAATTGTTTATTTTTATTTTTTTACATTTGCCATCTCTATCTCTATCTCTATCTCTATCTCTATCTCTATCTCTATCTCTATCTCTATCTCTATCTCTATCTCTATCTCTATCTCTATCTCTATCTATCTATCTCTAACTCTCTCTGTCTATCTCTATCTATCTATATCTATATCTATCATCTATCTATCTCTATCTCTATCTCTATCTATCATCTATCTATCTCTATCTATCTCTATCTATCTATCTATCTATCTATCTATCTATCTATCTATCTATCATCTATCTCTATCTATCTATCTATCTATCTATCTATCTATCTATCTATCTATCTATCTATCTATCTATCATCTAGCTAGCTAGCTATCATCTATCTATCTATCTATCATCTATCTATATCTATCTATCTATCTATCTATCTATCTATCTATCTATCTATCTATCTATCTATCTATCTATCTATCTATCATCTATCTATATCTATCTATCTATCTATCTATCTATCTATCTATCTATCTATCTATCATCTATCATCTATCGTATATGTGTATATCTGTGCATGGAGCTCAGAGGTAAACCTGCAGGAGCTGATTCTCTTCCTCCTCTGTGTAGGTTCTAGGAATCAAACTCAAGACATTGAGTTTCGCATCAAGGAATGCCCTTCATCTGCTGATCCATCTTGCCAGCTTGAACTGGATTCTTTTGAGGAATTTGTAATATGATAAACTGATACTAATATGATAAGGAAAATGATGAGATAATGAAATACTATACCCAATTTCTCATGTTCATTAACCATCAGTTTTGACTTGAGGTTCCTAAGTGAAGAACATTTATCAAAAGCATTTCACAAATCATTCTCAAAGGAGAGAAAGTGAAGGATTCTTAGACTTGATGTGAAGAATGTTGACTGAGGTCTGACTGTCTTGTCAGGACTACCGACTCCCCAGTAATGACAGTGAGACTTAATGTTAATTATGAAAACTTGGCCTTTGTCTTGGGCTTGTTCCCAACCAGCTCTTATAACTCAAATTAACCTGCTTCTATTAATCTACGTTCTGCCACTTGGCTTTTATCTCTCTCCCATTCCGTATGTCTGACTTGTTCTGCGTCTTGCTGTTGTCTCCACCTTTCTTCTTCCCAGAGTTCCTCTCTCCTCCTGGGAATCTCTCCTATCCTCTCCTGCCTAGCTGTTGGCCATTCAGCTTTTTAGGAAACCAACCAGAAGGCACCTTAGGCAGACACAAAAATTACAAAAGTATTTCCCCACAACAGTTGACTATCCTGAAGTCAATGCACAAGACTTCTGGAAATGGAATGAAAAAGACTGTGCCCTAAAATGTTTCCTTGTGGTAGAACGTTGTTCTGTGATTCACTGCACCACAGCTTTGTTTGTATATAAAGCACAGAAGCCAAGATTTCATGTTCGCTCTGTGTGTTCTTGGTGACAAGTAACTGCTCTGCCTTTTCCAGGTACACTTTCCCCCTTGTTCTCCGTCCTCCTGTGGATAGCAGTGGCTGTCTGCACATCTATGCTGTTTTTCTTCTCCAAGCCTGTGGGTATCCGGCCATTTCTAGTATCTATCATGCTCAGATCGATATACACCATTGGCCTGGGACCAACACTGATACTTCTTGGTGCTGCTAATGTAAGTACATTGCTTAACTTTGTATCTTATGGAATTCGATGTACCAAGTATAAGCATAGTTAGCTCTATGCTTTTATTCATGTGTATACAGTGAATTCGGGGTTGATGGGAATCTACGTTAACTAGAGTATCATTTGTGCACACTTTAATTTGGAGAGAAAGAACAAAAATACAACTAACCCATTGATTTAAGCAGCACTTGAAGGGTGACCCAGTTCTGCTGTCCATTTCATCATGGCTAATGTTCTCTCTGTACCATACCTGCTATTACTGAAAAAATGACCCAGCCACTGTTAACACCTGAAAGTGGGTTCTAAATCATCCCGAAAGATTAAATTATGTTCAGTAGAAGTTAAGGAGTACTTTCTTCCCAATGACTTAGAAGTGGGAGAAAAGACCGCTAGGCAAACAATAAGGTCCCAAATTGAGCTCCTTTTCCATGAGAAAAACCTATAAACTTATGAAAGACACAGGGAGATTTTTTTCACCAAAACTTTTGTATATTAGAGCAAGTGACTGCCTTTTGACATGGTAGTTTCAAGCATAGAGTGAACAAACTGGAAGTATCATGCCAAGAAGCTAATGAAAGATTTGTAGACATAATTTAAACAAAAAATATAAAACTTTGAATAGACTCTGCCAACTTTAGGCAAGGTATATCTGTAAATGGATATGAAGAAAAGATAAATCATCAAACTGATGAAAAACAAATGGTCAGAAATCACATAAATATTATTGTATCTACATAATCAATACCTGAAGCACTGCTTGTAACTTTCACTGGGTTCCTAACTGAAATGTTCTATATTCTGGTGTCTTAGCTGGGATTATCTCCTATAATACCTCGTAGTTATTGAGGATAGTAATTGATAGTCACATTCCTGAGACATCACAGGGAGTCTATGAATATTTTTGAATAAGTAACTAATGAGTGAATGCATGGATGAATGACCAATATTTATTGAAAATAAATAAATTTGTTAACCAACTTTTAAGAATTACCAAGACGATGTAGTCAGTAGTCAATGCTGTGTTTTCCGTGTTTCTGGCCTTAATCTTATCACAGTTCTCCAGGAGTTAAACAGTTCCGCAGCTCCCATTGTTAGAATATTAAAAACAAATTCTCAGCTATCACCAGCGAAGGAAAGTGTACAGAAAACCTGTGAGCAGAGGTTTTGAACATTAACAGGTACTCCCTTCTCTGGGTTTCTTAGGGGCTGAGCTATCACATTAGTACATGGATCTGGTCCTCGCTCACCCACATCTCCATGTTCCTGAATTATCTGTCCTTGTTCTTCCCCATCTCAATAGCGCCACACCAGCCCTCCCTCCAGCTCATGCCCATCTCCATTTCCCTCCACCCCATCCTTGGCCTTTGAACATTCAGAAGAGATTTCAGGATGTTGTATTGTCTTTGCTTTGAAAATATCACCAATCAAGACAATTAGACAATCATCAGGAATGTGGATAAATGTGTCTACACCTCTTGTGTTTGGCTCATGTCATTTCGCAAGAAAACATGTTCAGCATGAAATTGCATTATTTAAAGAAGTAGATGTTATTCATAAACTGATCATTGACTAAACGAGAAAAACCTAAGTTTAAGAAAGTGAAGAGCCAGGCAGAGTTGTGCCCAGAGGAGCAAATGTTCTCTTCTGCACCTGTTATGTCATCGATAGACATATAGAACACCAAGAGGTAGACTGTGTCGCTGGCCATAGAAAATTCATGTGCCATTTTCTGTTTCTTTCTACCTGTTTTTTTTTAATCTTTGGACCAAGAGTATGTGGACAGAGGTAAGGAAAAGCATTTGAATGTTCAGTGTGCGCATGAACTAAAAGTATCCAGTCTTTTCCTGTCTCTACTAGAACACTATAAAGTGATAAGTTCCATGTGGTTTGGTGAGAATCATACCATAAAATATTTTCTCCCAAAGTCAAGTTTTTACTGAACTGATTATGAGAAAGTATTATGTATGTAGACATGTCAGTCTTACTAATTCCATGAATTTTCTAGTATTCCAATAGCATAAAACATGTTACTCGCCTAGACACTACCAGCAACCTGGGGTCACTTGACCAAAGAAAATAAAATCTTGTTGATTTGAGGCAAATTTAATGACATTGCTATAATTTGATACTGGTGAAGATGTTAGTAGAGAAGTTTATATTTATAATTTATTGTTGTAATTTGCTATCATAGATTAATAAAGTTACATTAGTGAATTACTGTATACTTCCCTCCTCACATAAATGCATTACACAATATCTTGATTCTTCTTTACTGATGAGATATCAAATGAGAACATGAATCATATTTGTGTACCTTAGTATTAATTCTCTATATTATTCACAATATAAATTAATATACTAATTAATTTAATTTGTACATAGACATTTGCATTGTATGTCTGTTACTGCTGAAATAATAGATATCAGAATAAGAAAACAAAAAAGTTAGTCTGACAGTCTAGACACAACAAGAAACAGAATTTGAGACTTCAGATATAAATCAACCAATCTCTGATTTCACCCTTCTTGTGAGTTGGAGTAAGGTGTGGACAACTGGTCTACCCTCATCTGCCTGCTGAGATCAGTTGAGAATTTTGGTGTGGAAGACCCAGAAAAGAACAGATGCAGTGGTGGTAACATCTACCATTTACCAAGTGTCTGATATGTAGATCACTCATCAGTCAGATAGCATGGCCACCATGAGGCTTCTGCATCTTAGCTCATGCAGTAATTGGTCTCTAGACTCTGCCCCTCATGTGAAGCAAATATGAAGAGTTTCTTTTATGAATAAGGAAGCACAATAAAAGGAAGACCTCAGTATTTATCAGTTTCTAGTTTATTGTAATAAAATTGAGTTCATTAAAGCTTGAAGCTTGTCTGCCTTTCAGACAGATTTTCCTGTCTGAGGCTGTGTTGACTGTCAAGAGCGAGGCTGCTCCCACAACGGTGTTTGTCATACTGATCTTCTGACAGTTTAAAAGATTTCCAGGGTGATATTTAATTGTATGTAAATTTGATTTACATAGTGACCTTAAGATTTTATCCTGTCTAAGGTGTAATACCACATACCTGGAGATTATTGTAGGAAATCATCTCATTTTTCAGGAAAAGGTTGAATTTCATGCTTGAGGAGAACGTGGTGATATTGTTGGGGACAGTGGGTTTAGTTTTATCCTTTAAGACAGCAGATTGTCTTTTGCTTTGCTGCCCTCTCTTCTTGCATTCATTTGCCCTGGACACAAACGCCTTAAGCACAGGGACAGTTTCCATCCCTGAGCTCTGTGAGCACATGGAGAAGATTCCCTGCACTCTTCAACCTCAGTCCCCTTCCAGATGTCTCTAGGGCAGCAGCTTTCAACCTGTGGGTCACCACCCCTTTGGGGGTCGGCTGATATCCCGTATATCAGGTATTTGCAGTATAATTAATAATAGTAGCAAAATTATAGTTATGAAGTAGCAATGAAAGTAATTTTGTGGCTGGGGTCACCACATAGGGAACTGTATTAGAGGGTCTCAGCATTAGCAAGGTTGAGAAACACTGCACTACAGAGCAGAAGTCTATGTACCCAGCTATAGGTCAAGGGTCATGCAAACAAGCAAAGCACATCTCTTTGTCTTTCTTGTTAGCATGACCAAGTCCTGTTCAGACAGAAATGCATCTTGTCTTTTATGCTATGGAACTAAAATTTATTGATCATTTTGAGAATTCAGTTCAGTCTGTTACTGTCCAATGTGTCTGCTTTATGAAATAGTTTTCCTGCATGTTTTCTCTAACTCATCCTAGAAAGCCAGGAGATGATGCACAGGCCGCATGTCTGTGTTATACAAGTTGCCCTTGTGGAGGGGTTTTTAATTCTATTTTTGTTTAACCCCTTTCTATATCACATTGATAAACCTGGGGAGCCAAGCAAAGGTAAGTTAGTAAGTTGTGTGATTATGAACGGGGTCCCTCGAAAGCAACAGTGTAACAGCTGGATATTGCTTTGCCAGACATTCATTCTCAGCCTTGCTGCGCACCCAGCTCACTGCCAGACATGGAACCTCTGCTGTTTATTCAATGCTTGGGATTTGAGCAGTTTTCTTTGGATCAGACTTGCTCTGAAGTCCCCATCATGTCTTAGCGCTACTGAGTGAGAACAGAAGGGGCTGAAGAGCAAATAAGACTCCTGTTCAACAGCTGCTGAGATTGCTGACAGGAGGGTGGAAGGGTTTGCCGTGATTGTAGTGAGAGGAAGGACAGCTAAAATATAGAGTCATAGGTATCTAAGGAACACTTGAATAGTCATTATAGTGATTTCTGTGACTGTGTTACGTCAACTAGGCTCTTAAGGGGTCTTCTAAGTAAGATCTCTTTATGGCAGGTTTTTAGAGACCACCAAGGCTTCCCATGGCAAGAACTAGGTTGTTCAAGAATAAGGAAAAGCCAGATTTATACTCTGTCTGTGTTGGTGGGCAGAGCTAGGGTCTGTCATTCTTTGTCCCCAGAGCTACAAAGAGAGCTAATTCTGTATGTTGTTACATGTGGTTTTGTAGACTGCCTGAAAAACACTCAGGAGGACACTGAGAAAGGCAACCACAGACTTAGCAATGCTCATCTTTCACAGTGTCTTCTTCCCTAGACGACCTTGAAGCACTAAAAACCCGCTTTCTCTTCCCTTTAGCTGTGTAATAAAATCGTGTTCCTGGTGAGCTTTGTGGGAAACCGAGGCACGTTCACCCGAGGTTATCGAGCGGTCATCCTGGACATGGCCTTTCTCTACCACGTGGCATATGTCTTGGTTTGCATGCTCGGTCTCTTTGTCCACGAGTTCTTCTACAGTTTCCTGGTAAGTCCAGCCTCAGGAACAATTGCTGCTGAGACCATGATGCTGCCTCTTACACCTTAGTCTTTCGGTTGGTTTCTTTTTGTTAGTTTTATTGCTGTTATTGTTTGTTTTATTTTCAAGGCTCAGATTATGTTATTTATGGAATTGCCTGGAAGCTTGGGTTATTATCATTTTTAGCCTTTTCTCGGGGAAGTTTCAAGATGATGAAGTTCTAGTCTTTGCTGAGAAGCAAACAGGCTCATTGCCTCTTTTCTTGGCCCGGGTGTCATATGACAAGCTGCTTTGGGTTTTCAGCCAAGCAGTATTTACTTAATTCACTGGTTATCTAGCTTCATAGGGGACAGATAAAGATGTATGGTCCTTTGCGCTAAAATTGTTATATCTTGTTTATAGTATCAAATGTTACATTAATCATTACAGTGGCGTGTAAGCAAAATGAGAAGGAACAAAAGCCACCCTAGCCAAAGAACAAGCTATTTAAAGTACAGCCTCTTAGCTTGTGCCATCGTTGTGAGTTTATGATGTTATCATCATTAGCTTATGTCACCATCTTTAGTTACATCACGTCATTGGCTTACACCACCATCTTTAGCTGACGTCACCATCTTTAGCTTATGTCACCGTCTTTAACTGATGTCACCCTCTTTAGCTGAAGTCACCCTCTTTAGCTGACGTCACATCACCATTGTTAGCTTATGTCACTACCTTTAAGTTATATTTAACTTATATCATCACAGCTAAGTTTAGCTATGTACATTAAAATCTTAAGACGGGTTTTTCAGGTTCCTTTTTGTTCTGAGACGGCTTGCATCACTATGTAGCCCAGGCTGGCCTCTCACTCCGTCTTCCCACCTCAGCCTCTGTGCATGGGGTGGTGCCGGGCTGTGTCACTGCCCCCAACCGTACATCCTTTCCAAGGATGCCCTCTCATCTCCAGATGCCGCTTTCCTTTCTCCCTGTACACCGTGTTATAGCTGTGACTGGGGAAGGAGCTGGAATAAAAACATGGTAAGATGAACTCAGTGAGTGACGTTCGAGTATGGCCACATGTGCCACCTTGCACGGCAGAAGTCAGAGGACAGACTTGGGTGTCGCCCCTCACCCACCTCCTTGTTTGAGGCAAGAGTTTCTCATTTCATCACTGTGAACACCATCTGCTCTGGTTCCTACTGAGTTAGAAGAAAATCTCTTTTATGTCAACCTAAGTGGTTAAAAAGTTGAAGAAGCCAGAACACTGAACATCTTTATTGGAGAATATTGACTTTGTTTCTAACAATAGCTTCCCAAGAGAGAAACAGATAGCAAAGTAGTGGACCTTTTAAGAAATTGGCGGCTCATGGAATGCCAGTGTCCTAAAGATAGGCTGTGCCCAGCCGTGATGGGCAAGGCCGTGATTTACAGCGGACTGGGGGTTTTCAAAGGGTACACACACCTAACTGATCAGCTCAGCCCAGCCTGGTTCTAGCTCTTACCTCCACAGAAGAGCACAAACTGAGTCTCCCAGTTTTGAAGATAGGATTCATTTTTAAACACTTTTGGGCATTTCTGAAAATGAATATAATTTTATTCCTTTTAGCTGCCTCTGTACAACAGAACATGCACTCACTAATTCACGACTGCAGCGGATGCTGTAATGGTGTGTGAAATGTCCCTCAGCACCAGCTGCAGGCAGCAGACATGCGCCTGAATTCCCGATTAGTGTGTGGATTCCCCACTATTAAAGATAGAACAGATGGGAACCCGTTAGAGGAAAGGAAGTTACCTTTTTTGTTTGTGGTTCTGCTCTCAAATGTATAAATGAACACAGATTTTTATTCTCACTTACATATTGTTTTAGTAAGGAGGAATGTCTCCATTTCCCAAATATTTTAAATTCAGACGTTTGCTGTGGCACCAGGCTCATAAAGTGTCCTTTTCACTTCACTTTGAGTCTTGCAATCAATCAAACAATAAATTTAAGGAATTTTTCAACTACCCATAAAACTGCATGTGCCTAATATTATACATTTTCTAAAGTCAAATGAAAATGTCTTAACAAAACGGTGTGACGCTGACCGTGGAGCCAACATATAGACACTGTGGCTGCTGGAGCTGTCTTCACGGAAACCGTGTCTCCTGTATCCCAGCTCAACTGCTTAGGTTCAGTCAAAAATGTTATTTGTTTGAAAGCTCTTTTTTGTTCGCTTATTTGTTTTTTTCGAGACAGGGTTTCTCTGTAGCTTGGGAGTCTGTCCTGGAACTAGCTCTTGCAGACCAGACTGGCCTCGAACTCACAGAGATCTGCCTGCCTCTGCCTCCCGAGTGCTGGGATTGAAGGTGTGTGCCACCACCACCTGGCTTTGAAGGTTGTTTTTTAATTGTTATTTCTGTAGCTCTTTGATTTGGTGTACAGAGAAGAGACCCTGCTGAACGTCATCAAGAGCGTCACTCGGAATGGCCGCTCCATCATCCTGACGGCGGTCTTGGCTCTCATTCTGGTCTACCTGTTCTCCATCATTGGCTTCCTTTTCCTAAAGGATGACTTCACCATGGAAGTGGACAGACTGAAAACCAGAGCACCAGTCACAGGTACCACTCCGCCTACAAGCTCCCTGGCGGTCTAACTTGTACACACCTTGTTTGTGGGATTTCAGACAAACATCAATAGGTAAAAATTTTACTTTCACCCTTTGAAAATGTGGTCTTGTTTACCACTGCTGTGGTTTGAGGGCGAAATGTCCCCGAGCCCCATGTGTTTGACATCTGGTCCCTGTGTGGTGGCACTGTTTGAGCTGGCAGAGCCTCTCTGGAGGAAGTGGTGGGCCTTGGGGTGGATAGTCTAGCCTCGCTTCCTGTCTGCCCTCTGCCCCCTGACTGCTAACACAGTGTGACCAGCTGCCTTGGCCCCCGCCAGGTCTGGCTGTATCTCTTTGAACCGTTAGCCAAAATAAACTGTCCATTTCTTCCTCAAGTTGCTCGTTGTTAGGTGTTTGATCCTAGCAATGATTAAAGTAACTAACACAACTTCCAAGAGTTTGAGAATCTGAAATACTTTAGCCTGCACACTGTCGGTGTGGGTTGGGAAATACACAAGAGACGTCATCTGCTCTCCAGCTTAGAGGGTTGCGTAATGCTGGCCATATTGCCGGAGGCGGCTGCACCTTCACCGCCGGCAGTTCCAGGGTTTCTTCCCCCTCTTCCCATTTCCCCAGAGAACAGGATCCATCACTGTGGGCAGTTCCAGGGTTTCTTCCCTCCTCTTCTTCCCATTTCCCCAGAGAACAGGATCCAGCACCCAACAGCCACCACTCGGCCATTCCCCCACAGGCACCGCATAGCATTCTAACAATTGCAATCAATACATGCTTGCCTGGATTCGGAAACCATAGGGTGGTAAGAGGAGGGTTTGGAAAGACATGTTTAGGGGCTGTGGCTGAAGGATGTGAACCACGTAGGGGAGCTGGTGTCCTTACTGAGAAGCCCACCATGAGGAGCTGTCCTCCGGGGGTTATTTTCACTTTCTCACCCCTCATAAACACCTTTTGTTGCTGGCTTCAATTCCTTCCTTAACCCTGCTTTGCTCTAAAGAAACTGTGGCTCTATCTATGTCGTGGTGTTTTCTTGATTCCACCAACTACTGTTTCTAGAGACAGGAAATCCCAAAAGACGCTTTCTCCTCAAATCATTGACTTTAAAACTAAGATTTAGTTAGTGGGAACATAGGCATTCTTGCCTTTTATTGATAATTCATCCTTCCTTCTTTCCTTCCTTCCTCCGTTCCTTCCTCCCCTACTCTTTCTTTCTTTTATGTCCTGACCACAGTTTCCCCTCCCTCCTTTCCTCCCATGCCCTCCTCCACCCCCTCTTTGCCTCCTCCCCCAATCCACTCCTCCCCCGTTTCTGTTCAGAAAGGGGCAGGCCTCCCATGGCTATCAACAAAGCATGGCTATCAAATTGCAGTAAGGCTAATAAGCACCGCCCCTTTAATTTAGGCTGGGCAGGCAATTCAGTATGAGGTGGATGGGGGAGTGCTGAAAGAGATGGCTGGAAGGGGGCACTTTTGGGGGTCAGGTAGGGATCAAATACAAGGGAAGCGCCCACAGATCTACAAGGATAAGACAGATAATTCTTCATTACGAAAATGACAATGTACAGTAATATCTTTTATAAGAGTAAGGGATGACTACATGATGTTTATATTTGTTCACTGGTGAGTCTAACAGCCTCGCGCATGTGACAGAAACACCAGCTGCACTGGAGACACCTTTGAACTCCAAACCAAATGTTAGTCTTTGTTTTCGGGAACGTGAAATATGTTGCTGTTGCTTCATGTGACTTTTCTAGAGTGTCACAGGCTGTCAGCTTTCCATGTCACTTCATGTGACTTCTAGAATGTCACACACAGGCCGTCGGCTTTCCATGTCACCCCATGTGACTCTAGCGTGTCACACACGGGCCGTCAGCTTTCCATTTGTAACTTTAATACAAGGAAATGACTGATCTTGGCAGCTTTTGTTTTTAGTTAATGTCACATCTCCCATCACCTTAGACCTGTGACCTCGTCAAGGGCACATCCCCAGTGACCCCCACACTAGGCCTCACCTCCCAAAAGATCGGATAGCTCCCTGAGCTGGTGCCCACACCCTCAGTTTATGGCCCCGAGGGGCACTGGAAATGCAAACCATTCCAGTGCGTTGGTGGATGTGAAGGAAAGGCTGTTATGTAAGTGCCCGGTGCTCCTCTCTCTGAGCTCCTCAGGAGCTGTCTATCCTTAGCACTTGCAAGCCGCGTTTTCAATGACTTTCTAGATCAGAGGCCTGGCCACAGTTCCTTCAGTAGATCAGACGTAAAACAGAAGCTTTACAGCTTCCAAAACAAACGTATACAGTAGCTGTGTTTTGAATTTGGTGGTAAATATTTTATGTTGTTTGAGGAGGAAGTCAGTTCTATATTGTGAATGTACTTTCTTTAGAAGTAGAAAAAATAAAACAAAAGAAACCTAAAGCTAAAATTTTAAGCTCTGTCTTTACTGAAAATTCATATGCACATTAGTATAGAAACAAGTCCAAAAAAAACCATAAATATTAAAAAAAAAATTGGAAAATACCGCGAAAGTCCCACACAGGGTAACAGCTAACGGACTTACCTCCCGGTTCTCTGTGGGCTCAGAGCTTGAAAAGCATCTTTGATTCCACTGAACTTCATTTCCACCACCGCGTAGCAGCATCCGCCTTGAGTCTGCTTCCTGTCTCTCGAGGCGTGGCGGTTTATAAAGGAAAGTGGTTCATGGTTCCCCAGGCTGGGGGAACCCGCTTGGCGTCTGAAGAGACTGTTCCTGTCACAGATGACAACATACGATGCCCTACTGTGAGGACAGGCAAGCCAGGCTTTCCGACAGACTCCCTGTAGAGATAAACCATGAGTGTGTTAACCCAGCCATGAGGAGGGAGGCGCCATGTTTGATCACCTCGCAGCCCTTCGCAGCCAGGCTTCAATTTCAGCGTGCACTTTGGCGGCAGTGTCTGGCCTGCAGCGGGATCTCAGCTGGTGCACAGCGTCTCCCTTCTTTGTGTTTTGAGCACTGTTGCTCACCAAGCTGGCCATGGTGAGATTATTGAGGCTAACACATTCAGGCAGCGAGTGACATTTCAGCTGCAGAAGGATGCGGGTCTTTAGCGGGTCTGCCGTGATCAGAAACCACACGGATGGGAACAAGCAGGGAGGCGGAAAGACAGAGCTGGGCAGTATGTCATCACGGTGCCGGAGAGAGCAGGAAGACACGTGCCGTGCAGGTATCATTGGCGAATTAGGAGAATGGATTCTGCCTCTGGACCCAAGATCTGCTGCTTAGTGGGGGAGAAGCAGCCACTCCAACACGGCCAGAGCCATTCACAGGGAAGCCCAAGGAGTGAAGTTCTCTTGACAAGTGGACACAGTGTTCCTCAGACCTGCCCTGCCCTCACTCTCACCTACCCAGAGTAGAGGAGAAGTTGTCCTCATGGCTTTCTGACCTAAGTTCTCCCTCTGGCTGTTCCAACCACAGTTCTGCTTCTCCCCCGGGATCTGCACCACCTGTTGTGTGCTTGGTGGAAAGTGCTGGGCTAGGGGTTTGCGTGGCTCCGCCTGCTGTGTCCTTTGCTCTCCTTCCATACTATAAATAGCACCTTGGCGACCCCCTAGACTCCCTGCTCCGTATTCATGTTCAGAAACCCTGCGGTTCCTTTAGGTAAGTCCTTCTCCAAGTAGCTATTCCCTTTCCCTTCTAGAACTCTGTAGTGATATTTCATTTGAATTTTAATAAATAAAGCTTGCCTGAAGATCAGAGAATAAAACAGCCACACTGGTAGCCTTACAGACCAGGCAGTGGTGACACACACCTTTAATCCCAGCAACCACATTAGTTGCCATAGAAACCAGGCAGTGGTGGTACATACCTTTAATCCCTGCACCAGAGAAAAATATAAGACAGGAAGAGACAGCTCTCACACACAGTCTTATTCTGAGACTCCAGGATACAGGATGGCAGTTTCAGTCTGAGGTAGAGTTAAGAGCCAGTGGCTGGCTGTTTTGCTTTTCTGACCTTCAGGTTGAACCCCAGTTTCTGTCTCTGAGTGTTGGAGGAGGCCACTTGTTTCATTCCTGGCTGCTTAGCCCCAAAACAATCACATAGAAACTGTATTAATCAAATCACTGCTTGGCCCATTACCTCTAGCTTCTTATTGACTAACTCTTACATATTAATTTAATTCATTTCTATTCATCTGTGTATCTCCACGTGGCTGTGGCTTACCGGCATCTGTCTCTGGCGGGGCTACATGGCTTCTCCTTGACTCTGCCTCCTTCTCCCAGCATTCAGTTTAGTTTTCCCTGCCTAGCTCTGTTGCCCTATTGCTCAGCTATAGGCCCGAAGCAGTTCCTTTATTAGCCAATGATATTCACGGCATACAGAGGGGGTTTTTATTAATCATGCTACTGACCTGGATCTCCCTCTTCTATTGCATTTCTTCACATGAACCTTTGCTTTTCTCTGCCCATCAGCTCCGTATCTCATCAGTTCTCCAAAGCCTTGGATTCTGAGCCATTAGAGCCCAGTGTGACACATTGAGACTTACAGAAGGACTGTCATCAGGGCTCACTCAGAATTCCATCTCTGTCCTTCTCTGACCACTGACCAGCACTCCTGGTCCATGTCAGTGCCGACAGTGATGGTGACATTCCTTCCCAGTGCTGTCGGGGCACCTGTGTGGCCACCGGTGCCCCCGCCAGCCCGTTGCTCTCCACACCTCCTCCCACTTCCACCTCCCATTTGTAAGATCTACTACTCTTGGTCCTCTCAGCTTATGAGTGAAACTTCCAAGGTAAACTTGGTTTCATACAAATAGAAAGGTCACTATCTCCGTACCATGTGGGCCAGTGAAACCAGGGGGGATCCAGCAGAAAGAAGGGTTCCTGGGGACTCAGGAAGAAAAGTTAGGCTTCAGAAAAAAGAGTCTTCTGTCCTCGGACTCTCTGAAGCCTTTCTTCTCTGGGGCCCACATGTCATCGTGAGAACTGCCCACCCAAGCTCCTTATCTCGGCCACAGGGACTGGTGACTTTAGTCTACAGATGGCTCTCTGCACTGGAAGGGAGCAGTTCTGGCAGCCCAGGTCAGAACCCTGAATGTACCTGGCCACGGAAATATTAGTCTTCATGTTTAGGTGAACAATATTATTAACACTTCATCACAGCCACTACAGGAAAAAAAGTTGTATGAATAGAACTTTTTTGCACATTGATGATGAGTCTATTCTCTATAAAATTGCTTAAACAGGCAAAACTGTGCTCGGAGCTACAGGCTAACTTCCCAAAAGACTTTAGGGATGCAGCTCAAATGAAGCACACATATCTTTAAACTAGATACCTCTGTGGTCTGTCCATCCTGTCATGTAAGTATGTGCTCTCTGCAGTGCTCTGTGGTCTGTCCATCCTGTCATGTATGTATGTGCTCTCTGCAGTGCTCTGTGGTCATGTGCCCATCTTGTCATATATGTGTATGATGCCCTCTACAGTGCTCTGTGGTCATGTGCCCATCTTGTCATATATGTGTATGATGCCCTCTACAGTGCTCTGCTCTTTGTCTTCCCAGGTAATCATGGGGCTCCCACCATGACCCTACCTTCCATGATGGAAACATGCCAGAAGGAGAACTGCTCACCCATGATCCCTCCTTTGAACACAGGTATGTACTGACAACACAGGTCTGTACTCGTCCCTCTAACATGTAACTAGGTGTTTTATCATGTCTATGAGAGCTGATCTGGGATTTTATAATTGTGTTGAAATAGAAGGGCAGAAGGTAAAGGGCCAAAATACCTCAAGCTAGAGAACGGAGTCTACATTCGTTATACTGAGCAGCTGTCTTGCTCCTCACGGTGTTTCTGTTCAACAGAACCTGGCAGACTCATTGTGTGGAATGTGCTGATCCCAAACAGCAACCCACACTAAGGGGTCCCCTTCCAACTGCTTGGCTACCAAAAAGGGATGTGGAAAAGCATGGATTCTACTCTAGAATCCCGGCTGTAACCTTGGGCTTGCCCCTTTCCTGGCTTATGTTTGGATAGCCTGTAAGGACAGAAAAACGACCAAATAAAATCCCCCTCCTTCCTAAGGAGCAAATTTGAAGTTACAAGAATAACTTCAGTTCTAAACCATTCTCTTCAGATGTAGAGGAGTCTGGGGATGCAGCATGTATGCTATTTCCTAAATTGAAAGCAATAGTGATGCATTTCTTAAAGCAGGAGATACAGTGGTTTGTGGGTGTGTACTTGGAGGTGCCTAATAGTCATATCAGGCAAGCACTTTTCCATACACTACACCCAGCCCTTGTGGGCTGTAGATCTCTACGTAACCTAAAAGTTGTCATAGATGAAGAAGCGTGGAGTCAGTTAAATGGTGAAGTAGATTCCGAACAGATGAGGGAAGTAACATGAAAGATGGAGGAAGGATGAAGCATTCAGTCACCTTTCTTCTTGAGCTGTTGGACTGTTGATGGGGAGGGCATGAATGGTCCCTCCCGCTGACTAAACCTTACACTGTCTGACCTGGAGAGTGTTGGAGGGGGGGCCACTTGTTCAGCCCAGCTACCCGGCTAGCTTAGCCCAAAAATAACCACATAGAAACTGTATTAATTAAGTCACTTCTTGGCCCATTAGCTCTAGCATCTTATTAGCTAACTCATATTAATTTAACCCACTTCTATTGATCTGTGTATCGCCACATGGCAGTGGCTTACCAGGTAAAAGTAAAATTCCCAGCTTCTGTTTCTGGCAGCTCCATGGCGTCTCTTTGACTCCGCTTTCTTCTTCCCAGAATTCTATTTAGTTTTCCCTGCCTAGCTCTGTTCCCCTATAGCTCTGCTATAGGCCCAAAGCAGTTCCTTTATTAACCAATTAAAGCAACACATAGACAGAAGGACCGCCTACACCAAGAAAGAGAATGAAGCTCTTGTATTCATTCCATATAGTGTCTGACGGCAGGGCACTTGAGATGTTTCCAGCAAGGCTTGCCTGACCCCATGCAAAGCTCACACAAGAGCCAGCTCTTCTTGGCTTAGGTGGGATTACCAAGCAACCCCTCTCTGAAGTCGTATTATGTGTGTCTCTTGGTTCAAACCCCTCTGCTCTCTCCAGCTTTCCTCACAGACACAGCAGAGTTTGTTGGCTTCATATTCCTAGGCAAGCTGCCTAACACTGCTCTCGCTGTGGTGTTGGGA
This sequence comes from Microtus ochrogaster, assembly GCF_000317375.1. Lineage (NCBI taxonomy): Eukaryota > Metazoa > Chordata > Mammalia > Rodentia > Cricetidae > Microtus > Microtus ochrogaster. The sequence goes on along the minus strand of NW_004949097.1, from coordinate 12,616,459 downwards.
CCCTTGAGTCACCCCCTATGCTTTTAAAGACTTATTTTTATTTTCTATTTATGTACACAGTATGTGTGTGAGTACCTACAGAGGCCAGAAGGGAGTGTCACATCGCCGTGACCTAGAGTTACGGGCGGTTGTGAAGTGCCTGCTAGCACGGTGGGAGATGTCGCAGGTCCTCTATAACAGCACTATGTCTCTTAACCACTGCGCCATCTCTCAAACCATCCCACATTACTGAACTGCATTTGGCTGTCTCTTGGCAAAAGTGCCATTCTTGATGGCTTAGCTGTCATCCCATAAATGTCTGCCCTGGGCTCATATAATCGGGATTTTGGGATCTCACAAATGAAGCTGTACATATTCCCGAGTGTTTCCGCCAACCCATAGTGTTAGGATGTGACGGGTTCTCCTGCAAGTGTGCTGGGACCTGGTGGTGTCTGGGTCTCCAGGTCCTTCTGTTCCTTAATTCCATTTTCCCTAGTCATGCCATCCTCGGCTTTGACAAGACCTTGGTCAGAGCTTAGAGAGCTGACCCATTGCTTGTCTTTGCATGGCTCTTCACCTAAGGATAGGTGTGCCATTTTTAACTTGTTGAAGGAAGATATATAATAGGAAGTGGGTTGGCCCAAAGGCCCTGAGAAGTTTCATCTGGATCTTCACAGATTAAAAAGGAGTCCGACTTCTGTCTAGATATTCCCTCAGGAGATCTGGAAGTGCTGCAGAGGGCTGTGGCAGGACTTTCAGGGCCTGGGAACACGTTCAGGTGCACACGGTCATGCCTTATGGAGTTCTTCAGCTTCCTAGAAATACGTCACAAATGGGACGGGGTAGGCGGCTCCGTCAGTCAAGTACTTGCTGTACGAGCATGAGGGTATGACTTTGATTCCCAGAACATGCACACACGCATGCACACGCATGCGCACACACCATGCAACTAGGCATTGCAGTACACATTTGTACCCCTAAAACTTGGAGGAGGAGATAAGAGGAACCCCAGGGCTCAATGCCCCCCCCCGTCTAGCTAAAGAGTAATTGAAAAAGGCAACCAATGTGACTTCCACATTCATGTGCATGCACATGCACAGAGAGAGAGAGAGAGAGAGAGAGAGAGAGAGAGAGAG
>NW_004949097.1:12600427-12615244 GCF_000317375.1 Microtus ochrogaster | reverse complement strand
GGACTTTAGTTCAATATTCATCAAGAACATAGATAGAGAGAGAGAGAGAGAGAGAGAGAGAGAGAGAGAGAGAGAGAGAGAGAGAGGAGAGAGAGCGCTACCTCAGTGGTTTGGGGGCACAGTGCCTGCCCATCCCCAGTCACAGGTTGGTCTGTGCTGCCGTCACCCCTCCTCCCCACAGCATCAGGTCAAAGACCCACTCGATTACCTTCTGATAGCATACAGTCATTCACCAGCAGTTTTCAGAGTCTGCCTCCATCTCAAGTCCCTGACTACGGATGTTTCTTGCTTACTAAGGACACACCCCAGGTACAGCGCTTCCTTTCCCAAGGTCTGATAGCAGTGTGTGGAAATCTTGTAGAGAAAGCTGCCAGAGGGTTGGAAACCACATTGGGGCTGGGGTGTCGGGGGCACTGGGGTGTCGGGGGCACTGGGGTGTCGGGGGCAGCTTTCCTAGTGGAGGTTCTGGGGTGTCGGGGGCAGCTTTCCTAGTGGAGGCTCTCCCCAGCTGGAACCGAAGACACCGAAAAGCCACGGCTGAGCCTTTAGGCACTGCACATTCAAGGGTTAAAGTAGATTTGATTAGAATTTGGAAAGTCTATAAATTTGACTTTCGTTTTTATAATTCAAGTTTTAATTTTTTTAAAAGTAGAATATCACTATTTAAGCCCTGGATATACTAAAACTCAATATGTAGATTAGACTGACCTTGAACTCAACGAAATCCACCTGCTTCTGCCTCTTGAGTACTGGGATTAAAGGTGTGCACCACCAACACCCCCAGTGGATTTGACCTATAAATTTTACCAATATTAATAATTTCACTAATTAGATTAAAAATGTGTGGATTTTTATTTCCAGGGGCTTGTTTCCTCTAAATTTTGGCAGAATGTGTTTAGCAGCAGTTTGTTTTTATTGGAAAGCCTATGAGACTGACTGATCTTGTGGTCTTCTTTCAATGTTGGCTGTGTGAGTTTAGCCACGTAAGTAGAGAGAAAGCTGGAGTCTGGTGTTTATTGTGCAACATGTGTCTTTTAGACTTAAAAATAGCCTTCCTCTGTCTAGGGCAGGGATGCAGTTCTATTTTGTGAGCTGTGGTGTGCATTGTGAGGGCCTTGCTTGCTGTCTGTGGCCAGAAGGTGCACATCGCAGAAGGTCCAGGCACACAGTACCTATAGAAGAGCCGGGGACAGCTGGCAGACAGTGGTGGCCCTGGGAAGCCTCCTGCAGATGCAGGCCCAGGCATTTTCCCAGCAGCAGAGAACTTGCAAGACAATTGGTAACTAATTCAACTTGAAAAACACTCCAAAAAATTTGTATTTCATTTGTTTCAGGCCTGCCAGAATCTGAGATGAAAATACTTACCTAACCCCCTAACCCAAAACTGACTTTTCCAGAAAAGCTGAGCTTTGTTAAGATGATACTAAAAGTATAATCACAAGTGTTTTGTGAGTCAATGCCATTTGCACGTTCAGGAGGATAAAAAGCTCACATGTGTTTAGCATATATGAGACCAAGTTTAATCTCCTGGTAGCCTCCTTTAATAGAAAAGATTGGAGGTTAGCAGCAGAGATTGTGAAGCTAGTACATGCTACATTTGGGGTTTCCACTGGATAGCAGTATTTTTAAAACACTTCTAGTCACACACACACACACACACACACACACACACACACACACACACACACAAAATTACGATCAATGTTTCTGTAACTGGCGGGTCGCCACTAAAGTTAAGAGGGTCTGAGCCACACTCAGATTTGCACGTGAGTCTCAGCTCCAGGCTGCTGTGTCTATGGGGGTCACAAACAACAAATAATTTAATTATTGAAGCATAAAAGGGAGACATCAATAAATACTTAGGTTCAAGCATGTCTGTATTTTTAAGATGTATTTACCTGTGTATTTGTGTGTTGGTGTGAGTGTATGCCAAGCCAGAAGAGGGCCCTGGATGCCTTGGGGCTAGAGTCACAGGCTTTGAGAGCCGCCCTGCATAGGTGCTAGCAACTGAACTCTGGTCGTCTGGAAGACCAGTAAGTTCTCATAACCACTGATCGCCTCCAGCCAGAGCCCAGGGTTTTTCTTAACTATGTAGCGTAACTCTCCGAGTAAGAGAATAGCTTCAGGTCCAGGAGGATAGGCTTTTATTCCTTTCCTCAGGTGGGACTTTTTCTTACCATTAATCAAGGAAAATGGTTTTTCTGGTGGTCAGCTATAATTGGATAACCTCACATCACTCATATGTCAGATTGGTCACTTGTGTTAAAACAATGACTTTTCATGAGATTAACGGTTACTGTAAGTGGATAATTGGTAGTTTGTATTCACTGAGCCCTAACAATGTACCAAACACTGTTCTAAGTTCGTGTGTGTGTGTGTGTGTGTGTGTGTGTGTGTGTGTGCAGGTGTGCCCCTGCCTTTCCATTGTGTCTTAGGGAATGTTTTAGGCCTGACTATGCTGCCCAGGTCCTTCTTTAGATACTCAGTGCAGAGGCCTCTGCCTTCAGGATGCCCAAGCTGCTGGGTGTTTGCTCACCTGCTGGCCCACCCTCTTGGGGACCATAAGACTCCTGTAGGCTGAGATGCTTATACCTGTATCTGCTTTTCCTCACACAAAGCTTGTGTTGTATGAGAAAGATCGGCTTGTCACACAAGTGACCACAAGGTGGCACTTACCTATGGGATCCCTGAATGACTTCTTGAGAGTGGACTCGTGTCAAACAGTAAAACCTTTTAGTAAAGTCACGGAGGCTGCTGTATGACCCCAGCATGCCTGTGTGGCTGCCATTGAGCGAGACGAGTGGGTCAGTGCACTGACCTGACGTGGGCATCCTCCTGCAGTGTGCATGCTACACAGGAAGACAGGCCTTGTGCTGTATGTTTATAGTCAACTGAATTTTGTAAAATTTTATTCATCTTATTTTTATATTTTAAAAACTTGAGTAACTCTGCCACACCACTCCTCTACACTTCGTTCTTGTCGATTGCACAGAGTCGTGGCCTTCATTGTGACATTTCCATGTGGGCATTTAAATAAATACTTATTTATTTATTATGTATACAATATTCTGTCTGTGTGTATATCTGTAAGTTAGAAGAGGGCACCAGACCTCATTACAGATGGTTGTGAGCCACCATGTGGTTGCTGGGAATTGAACTCAGGACCTTTGGAAGAGCAGGCAGTGCTCTTAACCGCTGAGCCATTTCTCCAGCCCCCCATGTGGGCATTTAATGAGTTTGAGCTTGGTGCATATTTAATCCCCATTTCCCTTTCTTGGCTCCCCCCCCCCCAGTTCTAATAGTTCCCTGCCCCTTTGTAATTTTATGTCTTCTAAGTTATACATATGAGAGAAAACACACGGCTGTTGTCTGTGTGAGTCCTGTTCCATCCATTTTCCTACAAACAATGTAATTGCTTTCTTGTTTATGAATGAGTGAAACTGTTGTGTATACAAACCACATTTCCTTTCTTTGTGGGGTCCTTCGTCTATGATATGTACCCAGGATGCTCCTGTCTTCTGGCTACTGTAACAGTGCCCTGGTGAACATGAGCATACATGTTTCTCTGTATTGTGCTGTCTTTGATTATTTGGAATCTGAACCAGAAGTAGTAGAGTTGGATCCTGTATTGTCTCAGGTTTTAATTTTTTGAGGAACTTCCATGCTTATATCATATAGAGACTGCATTAACTTACATTCCCACCAGCTTTATAGAAGGGTCACATTCCTACACACATACACACACACACACACACACACACACACACCCTCATTACAGTTGTTGTTGGGTTTTTTTTTTAGTCATATCAGACATATGATATGGAATGAGATGGGATGACAATGTAGTTGTGATTTGTCTTTTTCTTGTGGCTGGTGGTGGTGGTGACATTTTTTGTATGTGTTCTTGGCAGCCCGTGTGTTTATTTCACCGTGGCTAATCACACGTTTGATGTGTAGTAGGAGGCCACTTGTTCGCTTCCCGGCTGCCCAGACTCCCAAAATAACCACACAGAAACTGTATTAATTAAATCACCTGCTTGGCCAATCAATATAGCATATTCCTAGCAAACTCTTAAATATTAAATTAACCCATTTCCATTATTTTATATTTTACCACGTGGCTGTGGCTTACTGTCAAGGTTCCAGCATGTCTGTTTCTGGCAGTGGCTCCATGGCTTCTCTCTGACTCCACCTCCTTTCTTCCAGCATTCAGTTTAGTTTTCCCCCACCTATCTCTACTCTACCCTATCACAGGCCTAAGATAGTTTCTTTATTAACTAATGGTATTCACAGCATACAGAGGGTAATCCCACATCAGTGGTGTATGGCTTTCCCTAGCTCCCAAACTTCATTTCCTGCCACTTCCCCGAATGCCCACCTAATTGGCACATTGTGGTCTTCAGCTGGCATCTGCTTCGCTACAACCATGCGGTTGCCAGTTAATAAGTTAACGTATCCAGTGTCCTGCAACAGTTGTTACTCGTTTGTTTTGATTGAAAGCCCAACTTTGGCAAAGTAGCAGCGGCTCTACTCCCAGTTACCTCCCTCCTGGAATACTGAAACTCTGTGACAATCTCTTTAGGTCTCAATCCTTTTCTTGTTCTGTCTTGCTGATCTGTCACTACCACAAAGCAGCCCCAGTCCATGTTGCTCTTCCCTCCCCAAATCCCTTCAGATTTCCAGGTCAGAAATCTGGTTCACACAGTCTGTCTGTCTCCGATGCTGTGTGTGTGTGCCTGTCTCTGCATGCAGCACTCCTGCCAGGGTTATTCCAGCATACTGTAAAAGGAGCAACATGGACTCATGTAAGACTATCAGGGTCCCTCTTCCAAAGGATAAAAAATAAAATCTGCTCGGAAGAGAGAAATCCACCTTCTCCTAACAATGCCTGCACAGTTTGTTGGCCTTATGTCATTCAGAGAGGCAGATTCCCTTCCCGAGGTCAGTGGTCGCTTTGACATTCCTGCCTTGACATGCAGACCTTAGCCCCGGTCCCCAAGTCCCCTGAGGTGAGGCTCTTTAACTTTGTAACAAAAGCAGCCTTTGCCTTTCTGTTCATTTGCTAACATGACTGAAGTCTGGTTCTCATGGCCAACGAGCAACAGTCCTTGCTTTTAGTGGTTTTATGTTTTCTGTCTGGTTCTTTCAGCACAGTGTCAAGTCTCAGGACTTTCTGACACATTGTGTCTTCTCATCTTTTTTTTTGTTTTTTGTTTTTTGTTTTTTGGTTTTTCGAGACAGGGTTTCTCTGTAGTTTTGGAGCCTGTCCTGGAACTAGCTCTTGTAGACCAGGCTGGTCTCGAACTCACAGAGATCCACCTGCCTCTGCCTCCCAAGTGCTGGGATTAAAGGCATGCGCCACCACCGCCCGGCTTGTGTCTTCTCATTCTTAAGCAGGAATTCACCTCTAGTTCCAAGTGGTCCCTCAGAAAGCTCTGAAACTTACTCCAAATAATGACAGAATTGTCACTCACCCAGCCTTAAGCTCCTATTGTGGGCAGTTCTAACACGCCTGGCGTGGTGCTTGGCCAACCCTGCAACCTACAGCATTTTCCTCCTTCTGTCTGCAGCTTCTGTTTGAGTTGCTTCCTTGGCCTGGTTCATTCATCTATCTACAGCTCTTTGCAGACTGGCTAGAGAACTGGTCAACCAGCTTCCAGTACAGTCAGGCATCTGAACTTTGACCTTGCCACACTTTACCTTTCTCTCCTGTCATTTTCCACCAAGCCAAGAAAAGCAGGATTTCGAAATATTATGTGAGTGATCTACACATGTCAGTCACACGTGTGTGTCAGCCACACGTAAAGTAGATGTCACGTGACTTCAAAGAATCATGTCTGGCGCACTAGAAGCAGATTCTTGGGTGTAGATAATAGTGTGTTCTCAAGATGCTTGTGTGTTTCTGCAGCTGATGAAGGCAGGGAAGATGGGATAGAAAGGACGTGTGACACCCTGCTCATGTGCATCGTCACAGTGCTCAACCAGGGCCTCAGGAACGGCGGTGGAGTGGGCGACGTGCTGAGACGTCCCTCGAAAGATGTGAGCAAGACGGACGTGATTATTTCCTCCCTTCCTCCCCATCTGTCCTTCTTCCCTTGCTTCCTCCTCCTCCTTAGCCTCCTTCCCTCCCTCCCTCCCTTCCTCCCCCACTCCTTCCATCCACCCTTTCCTTCTTTCCTGAACTGGGGATTGAACCTATCAACAGGACATATCCCAAGACCTCTTTTCACTTTTTATTTTTAAAAAAAGATTTATTTATTATATATACAGTATTCTGCAGGCTAGAAGAGGGCACCAGCTCTCATCACAGATGGTTGTGAGCCACCATGTGAATGCTGGGAATTGAACTCAGGACCTCTGGAAGGGCAATCAGTGCTCTTAACCCCTAAGCCATTCTCCAGCCTCTCTCTTTTTACTTTTTAAACTTTGAGATTAGGAGTTTCACTACATTGCCCAGGCTGGTCCTAAACTCACTCTGTAGCCCAGGCTGGCCTTGAAGTTGCTGTTCTTCTGCCTCAGCCTCCCTGAGGAGGCCTCCTGACAGGCCCATAGCACACAGGTATGGTTTCTTTCCTGTTGCCTTCCTTACCAGTATTTACAGTATGGTTTTGGTTTCCAGGGCTACAGTGATATTTGCCTTTGAGGTGTAAAGGTGGCTGTAAAAACCAGTGAATTGCACAGTGGAATCCCAGAGGATCAGGGGTGAACCAAAAGCCTATGGCTGTAGCTGGGCTCCAGTCTGAACTGCACATTGTGTCACGGCAGCAAAATCATGGCCACAAACTCTATAGGAGCTGATTGTTAAATGGAACACAGCAGCTCGGCTGCCTGTGTCTACAGAATTCCCAGGTGCATGGGTTTCCTCTGCTCTGCATAGGAACAACCGCCACTGTTTACCACGATGAAGGCAAAGTGTGGATGAGTTCTCACAGAACTTCAGACATTCAAATGAAAAGGCGAGAACGTTTCTCAGTAACTGTGAATGTTGAAGCACCAGGCTGGAAGCCTGTGCAGTTTTCTTCTGCAACTCTCCTGTTATGTAATGTCCAATCATCTTGTTATTAAGCTCAGCTCTCATAGGAGCAGCTGGATCCCTTGGTCTCTGGTGTGTGTTTTACCACTGCAGACCAGACAGGATCCACAAGAGCTGTGTCCTTGTCAGCATAAGGACAGAACCGACTGCAGAACTTGAGAAAGCACCAGGGTTTCCTCAACTAACCTTGGGATTGTGTTTGACCCCTTTCTGCTTGATGTCTGGGGAGACCTGCATGATTGCTTTTCTCACCCATATGTTAAAAATGCCCAAAAAAGCAAATTAAGGAAAGAAGGGTTCATTTTGGCTCACATAGCTTCTACCCCCAGGAAGCAGAGAGTGAGCAGGGGCAGGGTCTGGTCTATAAGGCTTCAAGGCCCACCCCCACTGACTCACTTCCTCTGGTGAGGCTCCACCTCCTGAAGGGTCCACAACCTCCCCAAACAGCACCACCAGGTCAGGACCTCATGTCCAGACAACGTGAACCTGTGCAGCTGATATGAATCCATCACCAGTAACAACACACGAGAAAGTGTTGTCCTGTCTGGGTTAAAGTGAATCAGCTCCAGAGAAACGGAGGGATTCTGAAAGCAGGCTTCAGACATTCCCTTAACTGGAGGGGAAATAAGGGCAGAGAGAGGTTTCACTTTCCTAACAGGCTGCTGTTTGTGGTCACTCAGATATCTGTCGATTATCTGCTCTCTGCCGGACAGCATGCTAACGGGACCGCCGTGAAGTGCGTGTGTATTCTATGTGTGTTTTGCACGTCTGTTTCAGGAGCCCTTGTTTGCTGCCCGGGTGATTTATGACCTCCTTTTCTTCTTCATCGTCATTATTATCGTCCTTAACCTGATTTTTGGTGTGATCATTGACACCTTTGCTGACCTCAGAAGTGAGAAGCAGAAGAAAGAAGAAATTTTGAAGACAACCTGTTTCATCTGCGGTAGGTGCCCCCCACCCCTGTTATGGTGAGAGATGAGCAAACAAACTGCTCAGCAGGATAGAGGGATGAAAATGATTTCCACTTTTCATGCTTTAGGAAAAAATATTTTAATGTGAAGCCTGGGCAAAATCCAGGTTGCATAATGTTGCGTGAGACTGACATTCCCTGCTTCCATAAATAGATGCAAGAATCACCCCAAACTCTGCTGCCTTTATCTCTGCGGTTTATCTAGTCCTCTGACTGTAGAGTGTGCTGCCAGATGCCAGGCGGTTCCACCAACTGGCAAACGAGTTTTTCATCACAATAGCATATTGAGTATATTACAAGTGACTTTTATTTTGTTAGATTATGAACCCAAAGATTCCACTCATTGGCATCACCATTTTATATTCAAAACTAGGTATTATGCTACCGTTACAGCTGCACACACACACACATAACATGCATTATCGGAACATATGAATACTGTAGAACATACCACACATGTGTACATTATACACCTGCCATACCCCATACACCGACATTAGATACAACCTACTACAGGCTGCACACACACACACACACACACACCACATATACTGCACATGTGTGTACACACATCCTTTTCTTCTGCCCCATAATTGTCTCTCAGGCTGAACCAACTTTTTCTTCATGGCCATCTTCTCTCAGATCCTCCCCTTCTCTCTACCCATCCTCCCTCTCTGGCTTCACTTGCCACTGTGATCCCTCCTCTGAACCCCCGATTCACACTCACCCCTCCACTCTCCTGTCCTTTGGGCTTCACCACAGTGTCTACCATCTAACTTAAGCTGGGCCTCGGTAAGGCCTTTCTCTGCCTCCATGGCTTAGCTCAGTTTGTTCCATTCTCCTCTGTAACTCTTCTGAACCATTTCCTCCTTCCTCCCGCTGAAGGTGTACCTGGGAATAATGTGTCATAATACGTACGCCCTAGGGAAGAATGCATATTAACCGTGACCTGTTTCAGCATTTGTGATCTGTGCTGAAACAGTCAGTCAGTCAGATAGACAGACAGATACACACACACACACACACGCACGCACGCACGCACACACGCATAGCTCTCTGTGTATCAAGGGAAATGATAGAGAAGTCTTTGGGTTGCTGAAGGTATCAAGAAGATAGACACTTCTTTTTTTATTGATTTTTTTGAGCTCTACATTTTTCTCTGCTGGAGGAGATGCAGACGCCTGGGAGTGGGGTGTGCACGCTCTGACCTGCTGGTTCCAGCAAGGTGGGATATGCTGTTGCTGCTAAGGTCACAGGACAGATGGGTGCTGGCCTGTCTCAGGAGGGGGCTCAGTGTGCCCCTGCTGGCCCCTGGATTCCAATCGGGTCATGCTGATTTCCGGAGCAGTCTTTTGGTGTTTCACCTTGAGGTCAGCCCAGACTGACATAATCCCAGAAAAGGAGTGGATGAACTAAGCCTTGCAAAGACATGCATGCTAGACCAAGAGCCTACCGGGAGTCCCCCTCTGGGTGACTGGGAAGAGGTGTACACTTCCCAGGTGGAGGACATTCGAATCCTGTGCCTGTGAGGGAATAGGAAGGCGCCTGAGGAGCTCCTCAGGTCCCATGAGCTGTGACAGACTCCGAGTCCTCTTTTATAATGGTGGTGTAACTGTTGACCAGAGCACCGTGAAGAGAGCCTCTGTCTGCCCCTCTGCACGAAGGGAGGCGAGCGTTGTGCCATGTGCCTTGCTTCTGTGCCTTCATGGCTGGCGACATTGCCTCTCTTCTTCCTCCTCCCTCCCCCTTTGTCATGTTCATGTATACATGATGTGGGGTATCCTTCTGTGGATGTGTTGCTTTTGTTGGTTAATAAATAAAGCTGCTTTAGCTTATGGCAGGGCAGAATAGAGCCAGGCTGGAAGGGACAGAGAGAGAGGTGGAGTCAGAGAGATGCCAGATAGCTGCTGAAGGGGGACATGCTGGAACCTTACCCAGTAAGCCACTGCCTCAAGATAATACATAGATTAATAGAAATGGGTTAACTTAAGATGTAAGAGTTAGTTAATAAGAAGCCTGAGTTAAGAGTCCATACAGTGTTGTAATTAATGTAGTTTCTGTGTAATTATTTGGGTCTGGGCAGCCTTGAAACAAGCAGTCTCTGCTTACATATATATGTATATGTGTATGTATATATATATTATATATCCTTACATGTACATGTGTACACATATATACATATGTACGTATATACATATGGAATATAATTTGTGACCAACTTCCAGAGCAAGGCAGGCCAGTAGCATGAATGGAAGACCCTTGTCCTTCAGTTTGTCATTGGGATACTTCATGGTTTAGAAAGAGGAGGCTGCCCAGGGCAGAGCTCAGATTTGCTTGAAGAAAGCTGAGGCCAAAGAAGAATCTCTTTTCTGTGTCTGGACCGGATGAGGGGAAGTGAGTTTGGGGTGCTACATCCACAGAGATGTCCTGCAGCCACTCAGGAGTGTGAAGAAGAAACATGTCTGGAAACCTGAAGGAATGCTCCTTCAATCCTGAGAGAGAACTAAACCCCTGTACTTTGGAAAAAAATCAAAATTAAACAAACCAAATGCTCTAGTTTCTCTCTGCAGGGAACTCATGGCTGTTTTCGCTTCTCCTCAGTGAGTTGTGTGTTGCCTCCCAAAGGACAGTCTTCTTCATCCGCATCTTTGGCTCTCAGAGATGTCGCATTCTTTCACGCTAGCTCTCTAGAAGAGGGGTTCTGGTTTTGCATGCACCCCCATTCCCCAGTGCCTCATCACCCTTCTCTTTCAAGCCCATTTAACCCCACTTTGGCTGGGTACACACCCCAGCACCACCTCTCCAGGCTTCCTCTTCTCTTGTGTTGACTAGACACTGAAGCTGGCACAACCTCCGGGCAGCCACAGACCCAGATGCAGTGTCCTGCATCTTCTCCCTCTTCCTCTTCTCAGCTCCAGATCCTGCCTGGCATATGGCAGTGACAGATCTCCAGCTGCCTGCAGTAAGCAGGGCTGGAAGTCCTCCCTCCCTCACGCCAGCATCTCTGCTCCCTCCTTCCAACTCTTCAGCTACCCTGGGCTAACAGATCTGCTTCCACAGGCTCACACCGCATCCTGCCATGCATCCTCCCAGCCACACACGGGCCTGCTCAGTGCTGCCAGGCTAACTTGTCCAGTACAAAAGCCATAAGCAACATCGTGCCACCATGACTGTTAAGTTCTAGTCTTCCTGGTAGTGAAACACTTCACAATCTGGAACCCTTCTCTTCCTTCTCCCTTTCTTCTTCTTCTTCCTTTCCCCCTCTTTGTATATGACACGGAGACTTATTATTAATTATAAATCCTCAGCCTGTAGCTTAAGGCTCGTCCCACTAGCTCGTATAACTTAGATTGACCCATTTCTCTTCATCTGCGTGTTGCCACGTGACTTGTGGCTTCTACCTCTCCTCATGCTTGTCTTGCTCCCTCTGCATCCAGCTGGCCGCCTCGCTTTTCTCCTTCCCTGAGCTCTGTCTGTCCAGAAGTCCCACCTACACCTCCTCCCTAGCGATTGGCCAGTGAGATGTTTATTAAAGCAACCAAGATGACAATGACTTGTGTTTACACAGTGTAACCACGTATCTCACAACACCTCGTCTCCCTTCCCTCCTTTCCCCGTTCTTCCCCTTCTTTAAGGTGTTTTCACCCATTCCCCTCTCATTTGTGTTTCAAATCCCAGCCTGAGTACGCTCCTCGCCGTTCCCATGGTAGTGAGAGCCATGGAACTCCATCCTGTCTTTAAGGCACAGCCCCCGTGTGGGATTCATGACCGCTCTTCAAAGTCTCACTCAGCAGGATAAACGCGGGTGCTCCTGCGTGGCTGTCCTCACACAGTGCTCAGTGGTACGTGTCCGCCTCTGTTTGATACCGTGCACCCTGATACTGTAGAAAGCCTAAGGACTCCCTAGTCGGGTAGACACTACCTTCCATGGTCCTGCACCCAGACGACGTAACCTTGGCCAAACTTCTTGGCCTGGGCTGTTCTTTGCCTCTCTGGAATGAGGAGAGTCTACAGCCCTGCTTCGAGGCTGTGCTTGTTTTAATTGAGATCTTGTTTATAGAATCCTCTGCTGCTGTGAAAAAGGTGAGGAAGTTAATTGCTTCCATGTTTGTGTGGGGCTCATTCATCAGTACCTGGTAATGAGTGACTAGCCAGTAAATTAGCCCCAACACTTATCTAGCTGGTTAGCTACACAAAAAGGGCAGCTCAGTACCGAGTCTATCTGTACTTCATGTCAAAAACCTCGGTGCAGATAGGGAGATAAAGCCCAGAAAAGTGCTTGTCACACGAGCTGAAGACCTGAGCTCAGATGTTCGCTCCCACATGGAAGTTGAGCACAGCACTGTAAGCCTGCAACCCTTAGGAGGCGAGGCAGGCATACTGGGGCTCGCTGGCCATCCAGGTAGTCCTCAAACAGAGTAAAGAAGTGATTGAGAAAATCCCGACCTATACCTCTAGCCTCCACATGTGTGTGTATGTCTGCAGCACATGGCTACACAGACAAATCCTAGGTCTACTGATTCCAGATAGTTCCAAACTTTGCCACACACTGGGTATTGTCTCGGTGGTAGGACATTTCCCCAGATGCAAGTGATGGATCCAGAGGCTCAGGGTGATGCTGTATCAACCAAGTCTATGTTGATTTTCTGGAAGCTTTGTCCTTATTCAAAAGACTGAAGGATCATTTTGTAATTTAAGCTTAGAATAAATCTAAGCCTGTTTTCGTCTTGTCCTCCTTCATGCTCCCTTGGCCACGCATGCCACTCCAGAACATTGCATGAGTCACCTTTTCCTACTGCCCTGTTACAGGTTAAGAGATGGTGGAATCATTACTTTAGTATTCTGTTACTTCACAAACAGGAGGGGCTTGGCCTTCCTTCTGGAGTTTTCCTTTAATGCTCTCCTTTTTAAAGACTAACTCTATTGTGATGTAATTCTCATACCTTAAAGCTCACCCACTGAAGGTCTACAGTGCCGCCCCTTTAACCTATTCAGAATTGTGTGTACAACTTCTCCGTTTTCAGACACATTTCTGCCCCTTCCCCTAGCACCCCGCAACCTCTATCCACCATGTTCTCGGGCAGCCTCCCTTCGCCCTGTGCCCTGGGCAGCCACTGATGTCCTCTCTGCCTCTGTACCTTTGCCTGCTTTGAAGATTCAGTCAAGACAATCTGGTCTTATGACTAGGTTGATGCTTGCAAGGCTCTTGTCTTTGGCAGTTACTTTTCTCCTGACTGATGGAATACTGACATAAGCAAACAGCAGCAGGAAGCGTTTCCTTTGGCTCACAGTTGAGCAGATAACATCCATCATGGCGGGAAGGTGGGCAGTGGCCAGTCCTAGGAGTCCGTGGTGGCTGTGGGAGGCTTTGTGCTCATGTCTCAGTAGTCTAAGAGGAGAAGGTGGGTGTCAGCGCTCATCTGGTCCTCTCCTTCCCCTCTTCATTGGGTCCAATACTCCAGCTAAAGGATGGTGCCACTCACATCATGATGTGTCTTCTTTCCTTGGTTAATTCTCCTGGAGGCAACCCCACAACACACACACACACACACACACATGTGTGTCCACTAATGACTGAGGCTTTTGTATTTTACTGTGTGTGTGTGTGTGTGTGTGTGTGTGTGTGTGTGTGTGTGCATGTGTGTAGTTTATGTGCCCTGTCTGGGAACAGAAGTCATCAGAGGCCAGAAGAGGCATGAGATCCACTGGAACTGGAGTTCCAGGCAGTTGTAAGCTGCCATGTGGTCCTCTGCAAGAGCCGTGAATGCTCTTAACCACTGAGACATCTTTCCAGCTCCCCTGGCCTTTTATTAATTCAGTCAGATTGAAGTCAAAATTAGCCGCCTTGCTATGCAATGCCATGCATGAGTGCTTTAAGCCTTGCTGTTGAACAAAGTGTTCTGTCAGATGCTGAGACCGTGTCTCCTTTCTGCCCATTATTGATGGGCATCTGGGTTTTTTCAGCTTTGGGGTGGCAGGGACTGTGGTGTGGTGAGCATCCTTGAGCAGGTGTCTGTGTGCACATTCCTCCTTCATGATCTCCTGAGCCATGCTGGGACTGTGGATTCTTTAGAAATGGCCCGTTTCATAAAGCAGCTGCCTGATTTTTACATTTCTTTAGTAGCCTGAAGGTCCAGTATTTCCATCTCCTCCCCAAGTTGTCATTATCTCCTTTCAATCTTAGCAGAAGAACATTTTACTACTGAATACTCCTAACTCATCCAATCTCTGTTTCATTAATGCCAACCATGTGTCAAACTCTGATGTAAACCATTAGGCCCATGTGACAAGCAGAGCACGGATATCTGTAGTGGGAAACACGACAAATATCAGGCGAGGCTTGGTAGCACGTGCCTGCAGCCCCCGGTGAGGAAACAGATGCATCACGATCATACAACTGAGGCCAGCCTTTTTTACATAGCAAGTTCCAAGCCAGCCTGGGCTAAGTAGTGAGACACTGTCTCAAAAACAAAAAATAAGGCATGAAGTAGTAAGTGTAAATGTGTGTGCAGATCCCCGGGGAAGCACACTTCTTCTTCCAGTCTGGTCTGCAGCAGGCGCTCCCTGGCAGGCATGGTTTCTGTTACCTGGGATTTGAGGTCCAGTGTAATTGAATAACTTCCACACTGCTGTTGTGAGCCTGAGAGAAGGTGATGGACGACACATGAAAGGAGGGGATGGTGACGGGGTGGTCCAGAGTGCTGGGAACCGGGAAAAGGGGCTGTGTGTGCGGGATGCTGTTTCTCCAATGGGAAGGTGCTGTCTGTGTGCTGGACTCTGTGTCTCCAGTGGGAAGGTGCTGTCTGTGTGCTGG
>NW_004949097.1:12595426-12600327 GCF_000317375.1 Microtus ochrogaster | reverse complement strand
TGGGAAGGTGCTGTCTGTGTGCTGGACTCTGTGTCTCCAGTGGGAAGGTGCTGTCTGTGTGCTGGGCACTGTGTCACCAGTGGGAGGGGACTATCTGTGTCACCAGTGGGAAGGGGCTGTCTGTGTCACCAGTGGGAAGGGACTGTCTGTGTGCTGGATACTGCTCACCTTAAGTCACTGCCAGTCAGAGTTCAGCAGAAATGTCCGTGAATGAGTTAGCCAAGGACACCATAGTGAAATAGTTCTGTGGCCATAGGAAATACTAGCTATGGCCCCGATGAAGGGATTTGTCTATGGAATAGCAAGCAGACCAACATGGCTGTTAGGCCCCAGCAGGGAGACATAAGGGGGGAAGATCAGAGCAGCAATGAGGTCAGGCTACATGGGAGTTAGCACATAAATGTTGCATGCGACGCATACAAACTAAATAGTCATTCCTTGTGTTTAATTTTCTCATCTCTATAAATGAACACATGGCGTACTCTTAAAGGAGGAGGGGTTTACTTGGGCCCCTAGTTCAGAGAATGCAGACAATACACATCATGGGGGGCAGCACACACGCAGGCACCACGTCCTGCCTGTGTCAGAGGGAGACTGCTGGCTCACACCTTGGTAGAAAAGGAAGCAGAAGACAAAGAACCCTGGCGCTCAGCTGCCCTCTTGTATCTTGATGCCATCCTTCTCGTCTGGCTGTGGGATGGTATCTCCCACACTCAGCAAAGGTTTCCCCATATCAGTTAGCCCTCTCTGGGAACAACCTCACAGACACTACCAAAGGTATGCCCTAGGCAACACTTAATCCAATCAAGTTTTAATCCAATCAGAAATTTTGGAGCTGGAGAGATAGTTCAGTGGCCCAGGTTTCAAGCATGAGACCTGAGTTCGAACTCAGCACCCACATGAAAAGCCTGGCCCAGCTGTACAAGGTTTGTTAACCCCAGCTTCATGGAGACAGAGACAGGAGAGGCTGGGTTGCTGGCTGTCAGTGCGTCTCCAGCCTCAATATGAGAGCCTGTCTCAAGTGAATAGGTCAGAGCAGGATAGAGTAGGAGTCCTAAGCCCCACCCCCACATTATCCTATACTATCATATGGAATTTAGCTGTCACTAGACATCTATATTTTATGTAATATTTATATAAGCCCTTCTTACAGGCTATTGTGAGGGGCTGATGCGAGGGCCATAGACAAGGGGAGCCTCCACATTGTCCCAGTTTCTAAGTGTCACTGTAGCCTCCGTGCTGAGAGTGGAGGACATAGGTGGACACAGGCAGGCCTGGGCAGCTGGCGAGATGATCCACACCTAAGGGTGGGCAATAGCTGAGACCACAGGTTCAGCAGAGAAGGCGTTCAATCTAGACACAGGTGGGTACATGCTGAAGGAAGAAATAGAGGTATTTCAACATGGATTGGGTGTGGCATGTGAGAGGCAGAGAAAAGTCAAGCATGACTCCTGGGCTTCTGATTTGGACAACCCCTGGAGTGGCCACTGAGTAAGGAGAAGAAGGGCTGTGGAGAGAGGGCACTGGAGCCCACATCAGACATGCTGAACTGGTGTCCGGTCAAGTGAGATGAGGCACAATCACCAGATGGTTGATTTTATACCCTCTTCATTAAGAAAAACTCCAATAACATGATTTAAAAAGTCAACTCATCACTGGGGGACAGATATTTTAAAATGTATTTGTTTTATGACGTGTTTAAAGGTTCTTCATGCCTAAGAGGCCTTGAAATGCGCACAGGGAAGGAGTAGCCAGGATTGAAATTTAGTTTCCTGGTATCTTCTACGCTATCTGAACAGCAAAGATGAACTCAACCCTGTAGACAGAAGTTTTTGTCCATCCCGGTCCCACAGCCATTCTGTCCCAAAGAAACACACAGAGGCTTATATTAATTATAAACTATTTAACCTATTGCTCAGGCTTATTACTTACTAGCTCTTACAACTTAAATTAACCTATAATTCTTGTCTATGTTTTAGCCATGTGGCTTGGTACCGTTTCTCAGTAAGGCATTCTCATCTCGCTTCCTCTTGCATTTGGCTGACACCTGTGTCTCTGCCTTTCCTCTTCCCAGAATTCTCTGGTCTGTTTGATCCATCTATATTTCCTGCCTGGCTACTGGCCAGTTTTATTAAACCAATATGAGTGACACGTCCTTACAGTGTCCCCCAGCAGTTCCCTGACATCCTGTTTCCCACTCCAATGACTTATTTTTCCAGAGATGTCTCTCTTCATCTCCATTCACTCGCTCCATTCACTCACGTAAAGAGAAAAATCTGAGTACTCAACTCCTCCTCATCATTCCTTCAGAAGCTGGAGATACAGATTGGTATGTTGGATGGTTTTTTGTTTTTGTTTTTGTTTTTGTTTTTTTTTTTAGTTTTTTCGAGACAGGGTTTCTCTGTGGCTTTGAAGCCTGTCCTGGAACTAGCTCTTGTAGACCAGGCTGGTCTCGAACTCACAGAGATCCGCCTGCCTCTGCCTCCCGAGTGCTGGGATTAAAGGCGTGTTGGATGGTTTTATATCACAAGCTAGGGTCATCTGAGATGAGGGAGCCTTGATTGAGAAAATGTCTCCATAAGACTGAACTGTAGGCAAGTCTGTTAGACACTTTCATAATTAGTGATTGATGGTGGAGAGGGTCCAGCCCACTGTGGTTGGGGGAAAACCCCTGGGCTAGTGGTCCAGGCTTCTATAAGAAAGCAGGCTGAACAAGCCATGGGAGCAAACCAGTAAGCACCATTCTTCCGTGGCCTCTGCATCAGCTCCTGCCTCCTGTTTTCTGTCCTGCTTGAGTTCCTGTCCTGACTTCCTTCAATGATGATCTATGATGTGGAAGTGTAAGCCAAACAAACCCTTTCTTTCCCAGTTTGCTTTTAGTCATGGTGTTTCATCAGTGCAATAGAAATACTAGATAGGACATAAATTGGTACCAGGAGTGGGTGTTGATGTGACAGACCTGACCATGTGTTTTGGGTATGGTTGTGAAAGGGCTTTGGAACGTTGGTCTAGAAAAGCCATTGACTGTTGAGAGCTAAGTGGCCCGTTCTGTAGGAGCTCCAAATACAAGAATTTGAAGTCAATGTGGATGATGATGCCTGGCTTGTGAAGTGTCAGAGGGAAGTTAAAGACTGTTGGAGGCTTTTGTGATTTTGATTTACAATGCTGTGGTTCTGGCCAGCTAGGGTTGAAGAAAGAGCTGTGATTAACAAGAGACCAGCGCCACTGAAGTGAAACCTTTGCTTTGCTGATTAGCTAGATATGAGGAAGTAGCAGTGACTGAGGAGAGGCCACCATCACCATGGTGAAATCTTCAGGGAACTGTTTCCTGAGAGCACACAGGAGCTGTGTTCCAGAGGCAGCCAAGCTTGTACTTGGTAATGTGTAAAAGTCACCCAGGTGCTACTAGTTTTGGAGGCAGGAAGGGGTCATGAGGAGCAGCTGAGGCTGGCAATAGGAGAGGCCAAGAGAGGCCATTGGGGAAGTTACAGCTCAGTAGCAGTGGAAGGCCCAGGATTGAAAGGGCCATGCAGGAAAGTTGAGGCTTGAAACCATGAAGAGAGCCCAGGATAGGCTGTTGGTGAAAGTTCAGTCCAGTTGCAGCAACAGGCCCCAGGAGTTTGGAGATGCCAGTACCATGGGATGGCCACCAAGAGCAGCAGCAACAGTGGAATGGAGCCTCAGAAGGCCCCAAGAGTTTGGAGATGCCGGGACCATGGGATGGCCACCAAGAGCAGCAGCAGTGGAGTGGAGCCTGCCCCAGCTTACAATATGAGCTGTGTGTGCTGCAGAGGGTGACCCAGCCCTTTGAAGGAGCCCAGAGGATCATGAATGAATCTCAAGACACTGGACACTGAGTTGTTGACACTACTGGAGATTGGTTTTGCTTCGGTCTGATTGTAACTGTGCCCTGGCTCATCCCTCGTGAAGTAAGACTGTATTTAACTTATTTTTTATTTTATAGGAGCTCACAGCTTAGAGATTTCTGATTTTAAAAGAGACTTTGGGTTTTTTAAAGAGGTGGAACTTCAAGCTGTTTGCGTTTGTAAGGCTAGGGGGCATTTAAGTTTGTAAAATTTTTATAGCGTGATGTTTATATTGATGTGTGATCTTGGGAATGAACAAGAAAGGAACGGCTGTGACTGTACTGCCATGTTCTTGTGTTATTGACATGGGATCGGTTGTTCTGTACAGTTTTATTTCAATTTGGCACAAGCTAGAATCATCCGAGAGGAGGGAATCTCAATTAAGGAAAGCCTCCATAAGATGGGGCTATCAGCAAGCCTGTAGGGCATTTTCTTTATTAGTGACCGATGTGGGAGGGCCCAGCCCACTGTGGGTGGTGCCATCCCCAGACAGGTGGTCCTGGGGTCTTTAAGGAAGCAGGCTGAGCAAGCCATGAGAAGTAATCCAGTAAGCAGCACCCCTCCACGGCCTCTGCATCGGCTCCGACCTGCAGATTCCTGCCTTGCTTGAGTTCCTGCCCTGCCTTCCTTCACTGATGGACTATGATGTGGGAGTGTAAGCCAAATGAACTCCTTCTCCCAAGCTTGCTTTTGGTCATGGGGTTTCGTCACAGTCGTAGTAACCCTGACTGAGAATTGAAGTGGCCACCCCAGCACCCCCCAGCTTCTTTGAGTATCACGGACTAGGGACCCTGAGGACGGTTCTTGTCCTGGCACGGTGCCCACTGGCTGTCTCTGATCAAAGGCTTTGTTGGTTGCAAGGGACTGCAGGTATTGGCTCAGCTGCTCTCCTTTAGCCTTGATAGAAAGGAATCTTTCTTCTGCCACCATTAACCAGTATTTCATTTCTTTGTTGTTTTCTTTCTGAAATATTTGTGTGTGTGTTTGTGTGTGTGTGTGTGTGTGTGTGTGTGTGTGTGTGTGTGTGTGTGTGTG
>NW_004949097.1:12593396-12595326 GCF_000317375.1 Microtus ochrogaster | reverse complement strand
TGTGTGTGTGTGTGTGTGTGTGTGTGTGTGTGTGTGTGTGTGTGTGTGTGTGCGTGCACCAGCCTGTATGAGTGGAGATCAGAGGGCAACTTTGGAGTCATTTCTTGCCTTCTACCTTGTTTCAATGTAGGGTCTTTCTTGTGTTTCTGATACCTGCAACTCCAGGCAATTCTCCCATCTCTGCTTCCCATCATGCAGCAGGAGTGTTAAGATTACAGGTGCGCTCTACTTAACTAGACCTTACGTGGACTCCAGTAATCAAACGCAGATCACCTGGCTTGTGTGGCAAATGCTATTCCTATTGAACCGTATTTCCTTTTCTTGAACAATCATTATAGTCTTTTCTGTTATACTTTTGGTATGGTTGAATTTAGCAGTTTTAATATGGCTATATTTAAGATTATCTGCAACTCTTACCTCTGTAATAGAACTGCCCATTCCCAAGGATCATGGGGGAGGAAAATAAATAGTTGGGGATGAGTCTATAAACCACAGCCTCTTTTATCTAAAGCTGTTATGTATTGCTTCTTTTTAAAAGTTTTGTTTGTTATGTACACAGTGATTTGTCTGCCTGTATGCCTGCAGGCCAGAAGAGGGCACCAGGTCTCATTACAGATGGCTGTGAGCTAGCATGTGGTTACTGGGAATTGAACTCAGAACTTTTGGAAGAGCAGTCAGTGCTCTTAACCACTGAGCCATCTCCCCAGCCTTGTATGATTGTTTTAAATTCTGACAGTATTTTAAAGTGGTACACTCTTCCAGAAAGCAGGTTTGTTGTTCATTTACAATAATGGCCCCGTTTTATTTTTATGCTAAGAAGTTCTGATTAAGTGAAAAATTGCATGCATAGTGTTTCCCGTGTTTTGCAGGCCTGGAGAGGGACAAGTTTGACAACAAGACAGTCTCCTTTGAGGAGCACATCAAGGAGGAGCACAACACGTGGCATTACCTGTACTTCATCGTCCTGGTGAAGGTGAAGGACCCGACAGAATACACAGGGCCCGAGAGCTACGTGGCGCAGATGATCGCGGTGAGTCCGGCTGACTCAGCCACTCCTGATTCTCCAACTGAGCTCATGTCGCAGCTCGGAGGCCTTCAGTGTCCAAGTCTCCCCTGCCCCCCTCTTGGGCGAGAGATATTCTGGCTCTGACTTTTTGTGAGCCTTCAGATAAGCTTGTCAGTCGCTGGAGAATTTCCACACTGTTATCATCCTTGTTGTCGGATCAGATCTATGTCCCCAGCGCACAGAGAGCATTCTCCCAGGGCTGATCTGTGTAGCGAAGAGCTTCCCCTTGAAATCTCTGACCTCTGACCCCTAAGCCCCGACCTCAAACCTCCAGTCATCACTGGACCTCTCAGTTCCCAAATCTGGAAGTTTCATATTGTCGCATGCAAACCGAAGAGTCATGCTTCAAGAGATTCCTTGAATCTCCAAAAACAATAATTCAAAAAGGCTTATGTTTATGAGTGTGTGTGTTTAGGGGAGCCTGGTGGGAGACCACTGGTTTTGGCTTTAGAGGAAGCTGACCCTTCTGCTCAGTCCTAAGTCCTGGTGTTGGGTCCATGGTGAGAGAGCGAGGTAAAGAGAGTGAGATAAGGAGAGCGAGGTAGGGAGAGGGACCAATAAGAGGGGATATGGAGTTAAGGGGAGAAGAAAGGTAAAGAGAGGAGTTAAGGTTTGTGGCTCTAGACCTGACCCTGAAGGAGTAGGTCACCTACTTAGATAAAAAAAAGACGCAATACCGCCACAGCCTGCCCATTAATCCATCCATCCAAACCTCCATCCATCCATCTAACCTCCATCCATCCATTCATCCATCCATCATCCATCATCCATCCAACCATCCATCATCCATCATCCATCCATCATCCATCATCCATCCATCATCCATCCATCCATCCATCCATCATCCATCCATCATCCATCCAT
>NW_004949097.1:12585218-12593296 GCF_000317375.1 Microtus ochrogaster | reverse complement strand
CATCCATCCATCCATCCATCCATCATCCATCCATCATCCATCCATCCATCATCCATCCAACCATCCATCCATCCATCATCCATCCATCATCCATTCATCCATCATCCATCCAACCATCCATCATCCATCATCCATCATCCATCCATCCATCATCCATCATCATCCATCCATCATCCATCCATCATCATCCATCCATCATCCATCCAACCATCCATCCATCATCCATCCAACCATCCATCCATCCATCATCCATTCATCATCCATTCATCATTTATTTATATCTATCTATCCAACCATCTACCTATCATGTATCTATCTTTTATCCATCCACTATCTATCTGTCTGTCTGTCTATCATTTCAACTATCAATACATTCATTCATCTATCTGTTCGCACATCTATCTGGGCATTGTCTTATTGAAAGTGTAGGTTGACACAGTGTTGATTTGCTTACCTGTCAGTAGCTGTGTCTCCAGAAGACTGTGTAACTAGAGCTTTTATACCTTGGCATCTTCCCGGCATTTTCATTCTTGACTTCTAATTATGACTGCTTTCTCTGCATTCTTCCTTAGACATGGACAGAAGATAGTATCTTGTCTATTTCCCCACATTAACTTTCTCTCCTCTTCCTTTCCTATATATTGGGGGAAAGGTAATGAATCCCCTTAGGGACTCTATCATGGCTTCGTTCATGCATTCTGGACAGTGTTTCTGGGAAACATTTCCCATCTGTTCATTGGGAGAAGAGCATCTGAGACATAGAACTTACGAATGTGACCTCATAGCTGTACTCTATCGAAGTTGAGTAAATTTAATAATTTTATATTTATTTTGCTCCTGTAAAGTCTTTTGTATGAAATATTTCTGAGAATACAGTGCAAAGAATGGCATATCCCTCTCCGTAGAGCTCAGTTGTGGGGGAACCACCAATTGAAGTGGTGCTGTGCCATCTTTGCCCAGTCATGTGATGAGAACCTGTAGAGGCTGACGGTCACAGAGTGGCATCCAATGTGGAAAGGTTGTTGGGAGTGTCTGTGTGTCCTGGGGAGGACAAGGCAGGACTTGTGCGGTGGGGTTTGTCTGCTGGATCAGAGTGAGCTCTTGTGAGGGACAGCAGGAACAGCTGGGAATGAGTTGCTCAGACCCTCTGAGATGTTAGTTAGCTGTCACCATTGGCATGGCAAACACCTGACAGGTCTTGAAGGAAGAAAGGTGTGTGTGAGTGTGTGTGTGTGTGTGTGCCTGTGTACCTATGGTGGGAGTTGTATGCATGCATACATCTGCATATGTGAAGCCAGAAGCTGACATCAGGTGTATCTGTCTTGATCACTTTCCACCTTCTGTTTGCTCTGAGACAGTCACTCATCAGATCTAGATGGGTGGTTTCAATGAGAGTGGGCTCCATAGGTCTGAATACTTGCTCTGCCCTTGGTGGACCTGCTTGAGAAGGATTGGGAGGTGTGGCCTTGTTGGAGGAGGCATGTTACTGGGAGTGGACTTAGAGGTTTCAAAAGTCCAAGCCATTCCCAGTTAGTTCTCTCTGCCTTGTGCTTGTGCATCCATGTGTAAGTTCTCAGCTGCCGCGCCAGTACCATGCCTGCCTGCCTGCCTGCTTCTATGCTCTCTACTGTGATAGTCGTGGGCTCTAACCCTCTGGAACCATAAGCCAAATAAATTCTTTCTTCTATAAGGCACCTTGGTCACGGTGCCTTCTTACAGCAACAGAAAAGTAATTACAACACTGGAGTTCACCATTTCAGCTAGACTGGCTGGTCAGTGAGCTCCCAGGGTCCGTTGCCTCCATCACGCCCCTACCCCAGCACTGGGGTTGCAGGTACACGTGTCGTCATGCTTGCCTTTTACATGGGTGCTAAGTCCTTGTTCTTGCAGACGGCAAGCAGTTTGCCTGCTGAGCCATCACCTTGCACTGAAAGATTTGTTTTGCTCATGGTTCCCCGGGTTCCGTCCACAAACACATGGCTCTGCATTTGGGGCCCAGTGCAAGTGGCCAACAGGAAGCAGAGTGGAACAGGCGCCGTAAGCGGTATGGAAACCCTAGGGACACACCTCCTCCAGTGAACCTCACCTCCAGTTGTCCACCAGTGCACTAATGCACTCACTGGTCAGAGCCCCGGTGGCCTGACAGTCTCTAGACAGGCCCACATCCTCACGGCCATACCCGCTTGCGCCCCTCCCCTCTCGGGTGCTTACCCAGCCAATCAAACTGACAGCCGAGACTGGTCACACACTCGGGGCCTCCTAGTTGCCCAGTTTCACTGCTCATAGCGGACCGTTTGTAGGAAGCTCTAAGAGGTGGCAGAAAAGCAGTTGGAATTTTAACTAATGTACGTCGACATCTGAGTGTGGTTTCACTAGTGACAGAAATCCACCGATGATCACTGCCAAGAGATTGGTGTGTACTAACATAGTATCAGGCTGTGGGGCGTGAGCTGCTGGGAAAAGGAAAAGAGAGCCCCGGAGATGCGTTTAACAGTGGGGGGGGGCAGAGGAGGAGAAGAGGGCCAGACATCCGTGCACAAGAGTCTAGGCATGTCGAGAAAGGTGGTGTCTGTGGGATAGGCCCTCTGTCTAGGGAAGAGACCCAAGTCTGAAGTGAGACTGGAAACCGAGCATGGTGAATTCTTCTGGATAGTGAAGTGGATGGAACCTGAGCTCTGCTGCGGACCTTGGGGATTGGGCATCCTGGACTTAGCTCTTACTCTCACCTAAAATGGGGAAACTGCTGCGTTCTTCCCAACGCACAGCAGTGTGTATGCTCAGCACTGCCTGGCACAATGACTGGACCATTGCTCTTGATTGTCGCTATGTAGTCCAGGCTGTCCTGGAACTCATGATCACCCCGCCTTCATCTTCCTAACGCTGGGAGTTTATGTCTGTGCAGTCCCAGTTCCTGGCGAGCGTGGGGGCTTAAATAGTTCTCCTCTGACAGCCACAGAGGGCGAGAGAGGGTGGCCATCAGAACTGGCAGGCTAGCAAGGTGGGCGGGGGGGGGGCAACAGGAAGAAAGGGACAGCTGGGACCCTGCTGTGGAAACTGAAGGCAGACACACCACAGGTCTAGAAGGCAGAAGGCTCCAGGGGCTAGAAATGTCAGTGTCAGAACGGACAGCAACAAGAAGCCGTGGAGAATGGGCAGGTGTGAGCTCTGGGCTCCATGAGGTGGAACTCTCTTCCTGCAGAGAAAGTCCAGTGAAGACGGGCAGCCATCCTCAGCCTTGCCATTCCGAGCAGCATTTATCAGATGGTCCCTCTTGAGTGTCTAAGTGTCACAGCTCTTTATTTGTGGTCCTGCCCCTGCCCCCTTGTGTCAGTGCCCTTTTCCAGAAGATTCCAGGAGAGATGAGAGCCCACAAGTTTAGGCTGATATAAAACATCTCATTCCTGTCTGAGCTACATGACTCTAGGGAGCAAGCTTCTTCCCTGAATTTTCATAGACAGAAGAGGGAGAGACACAGCAGCTCAAGTCTGACACAAATAAAGCAGTTCATGTGGAAGATGGCTGAGTCTGGAAAACTGAAAGCCTGTATGTTACACACCCAACTCAGAAACTTTGCTACTCCAGGCTTTCTGGGTTTCAGCCCTGTGGTCCTGACCCTCCAACATGGCTTTCAGCACATACAATTCTACACTCAAACCACAGCAGGCTCACGGTGCTCAGGGGTTAGAATCAAAAAGCATATTTGTGCTTCTGTGCCCGGCCAGTGACAGGAATCTAAAAGACTAATGAAAACTCGTCGGCCTTATCACTTCCTAGCTCCGGAAACGAGCTTCTCAGTAACAGTGCGTGGACATTTGAGTCGGCGCAAAGTGGATGCTCCTGGGACAATTAGGGAAGGTGTTTGTAGCTCAAGGTTACATGTGCACATTTTCTCCTGGCAAACAAACCTTTGTCTGTGCTCAGAGGATTGGTGTAATCACTGGGGGTGGAGAAGGAGAAGGGAAAAGGATGGAGCATCCAGGAAAGTCAGGGAAGTGGAGCAGAACTCGGCGAGCTGGGTGAACATGGAGGAACTCCTGACCTGTCCTGGTGACAGCCTTTGCGCATCATGAGGCCTGTTTGCTTTCTTCTGTTACCCCAAGGATGACATCCGAGGAGCAGTAAACAGAACAGAGACTGTTAGAGAAGGCGTGTAGGGCTTTTAGCTGCCCCCCCCCCCCAACAACTGGGGACATTCTCAGCATCCAGTGTCATCTGTGGAGTTATATTAGGGGCTTTGTGATATTTGCTACTTAATTTAACAAAGGGCCCAGGTCAAACCAGAGCTGCACACAAGAGGAGGTCCCTGTGTATTCAGAGGACGGATGTTTCCTGGTGCCCTTGTGGCACTGGCTGTCCCTGGGATCTCTTAGCTACCTGGCCTGTGACCGTGGTTTTTAGGGGCCACCCTGATAGCATATCACATGTCTAGGCTCCTTGTTCACTCAACTCTTAAGTAACAACTCCTTCCCGATCTCAGCAGTGTTGGCTGAGACATTTTCATGTGTAATTTTAACACATACACACAAAAATTATAATTTTATCGAAGGCCTCAGCAGGGTATGTGGTGGCTCTTTGCTCTACACACTACCTGGGCAGTTGATATCTGAAATAAGTTTTAAAAACAATTCAGTAGACATGGGTTATCCCCAATATGCTGGCAACTATGCTAAAAGTTAGATGTTTACAGCTAAGTACGAAGCCATCGCTTCCTTTTAAGGAAACTTAAAGCAGTTTCTGAAGGAATAAGTGGAACAAGGAATTAATGAATGAGTAATTTCCTTTGAGCCCTCTGATGACTGGACGTGATTTAAAGAACCACGCACCAACATAGACACTCCAGGAGGTTGAACTTTGAACTATCATCAGATAGGCACTCTTTCCCTTCTCTAAAACCAGAAGGTGGAGACATAGCACAGGAGGATGGCGCCCACACAGCCAGAAAGTGGCCTGTCCCCGGCCTGCTGAAGCCCAGCACCCCATCCCACACCCTTCTAAGAGAGGAGCATCTTAGCAGAGGAGTGTGGAAGATGGTGGGTGGGGCCTTTCCGTTGAACTCTGCCTCAGGAACAAATCGTGTGATGGAGCTTCACATTCGTTAGTTTCTCACTGTGCTGATGAGATACCCACAGAGCAGCTCAAGAGGGGTTGGGGCTGGCTTCAGCTCGTGGTTCCGGGAGTGCAGCTGTCACAGTGGCTTGTGGCAGTAGGCATGTGAGGGTACTTGTGCACATCTTGGTGGGTCAGGAAGCAGAAGAGGATGAGCACAAGGACCTGGCCACCCTTTCTCTTTTTGCTCAGTCCAGGACCTCCATCCCCTGAGGTGGGGGCTCTCACACTCAGGGTGGGTCTTCCTTCCACAGATAACCCTCTCTCTGGGAATGCCCTCCTCACCCACCCAGAGTGTGTCTTCTGGGTCAAACTGAACAAGATGATACACACACCATCACCGGTGGCATCGTCTTTCTCGTGAGACATAAAGAAAGCCAATTGTTCACTGCGGTAGCCACACAAGGAACCAAAAGGACGAATGGCTTTCCACTTCCCAGTGTTGATTTCTGAGTCTGCACTGGAAGTTGCTCTTGTTTAGTTAAACTATTTGTGAGCAGTAACCGGCAAGGGCAGGGCATGTTTGGGTTCATGGAAGGCATCGAATTGTCTGAGATTTATGGGTAGCCTGCTTTCTCCAGTGCCATTTTCCAACTGGATTTCTGCATTATTGTTATGTGTTATAATTGTGAAATTATATGTTCTGATTCCATTCTTTTTAATCCACACTGATTATGTAATTGGATCTAATGAAGCCAATTATGTAACTGCCTCATTTTTAACTAAAGCCTATTTTAAAGATTTGGGGGCTTAATAAGACACTTTTTACAATGTTTCCATGGCAAGCCAAGCCAAGGGGTCTTTGCAATTCAGAACACTCATTCACGTCAGTGTGCACATGCGGGCAGCCACCTTGTTCGTGAGTCTTCAGCTTCCGGAGGAGCTGCTTAAATTCCTGCCGGGGCTACACTGCCCGTAGAGGAGCCACCCAGTTATCGTTCGTTCTTGTTTTCCTCTTCACATTCAAGCAGAAAGCCCATGAACGGCTGGCTACCTTTTAACGTGCGTGTCCATCTCTATATGATCCCCTTTGGCTGTTGTAAGACAGAATTGAGTCTATAGCAGTGTGATTGCCTCCCACGGTGTGGACCCGCCGCCTCAGACTTGGTATTCCAATGCTGTAGGTGAGGGTGAAGGATTTGAGCGTCAGAGTGTCATGGTGGACGGAAGCAGGCTGTGGGGGGAACAGGGCCAAGGGCAAGGCAAGGAAGGTAAGGGCTCTGAACTGCTCCAGGGTTCTGATTGATCAGAAACAGCAGCTGCTGAGTCCGGGAAAAGAAGCCCGTGGAAGTAGGGTAGTGGCACATGCTCTACCTTTGCTCTTGAATCTTCCATTGATAAACTATGGCTGGCAGATCGATCAGAACACAGACCAGACGCCAGGTGAACTGAAGGAAAACCCGAGGCCTCCTACTGTCCCTGACTGTCCCAGGGCAGGCATTCACGATGGGGAACACCTTCTTTGGAGTCAGGCTCAGAGAAAGAGGGAGACGTGACATCTGTAGAGCTTGAGACAGTGGATAATTTGACAACGCAGTGTTCTGTGTGTTATTTCGGCGTTCTCATGGTCCTGTCTCAAAAGTTAAACATGGTCTGCCTGTAAGTAAAGCCCCCTTGAGGAACTGCAGTGCAGATTCCATAAAATAACAGGTGCTAAATATTTCACAGAGACAGACGCCCTTGAGCCTTTACCAAGGCTGCACAACAACCAAGAGGGTCCTGATAGCTCTGCCCCATCGTACATTTCAAGGAGGCTGAAGCTTAGAAATGACTTGCCCAGTGCATCAAGGGGAGTCTGAGGGGCGCTGTGCCCACAGTGCACCCCCCCCCAAAGGAACAGCCAGCATGTCTTGGTCGGGACCTGCTTCCTCTGTGAGCAAGCCAGCCCAACTGTCTCCAGCAGCACACATGGCCCGGCACAGAGAGGAGCAGTTTTAAGAATTCAGTCCACAGGGCAGAGAGTAGAGCTGGCTGGGAGACAGGAAGTCAGATGACAGCTCTGCAGTGGTAGGGAAGCCTGAGAGGAATTCTAATAAGAAGAGAGAACTGGCTCAGAGCTGTCTGCTGAGGGAGGGCTCCCAACAAGGGCAGAAGCATCCTGACTGCAGTCGTGACGGCGCAGGCTGTCTCTGTCCCTTTGACAAGGGTTTTCTGGGTGGCACTCCGCACCAGACCATGACAAACACATAATCAAACACTTGCACCCTCCCACGATGTAGTCTACAGATTCACAGTCTGACCAGGGGTAGGGCAGACTTGCCAACAGGCAGAGAGAACCTAGAACAAACCTCATGAGTCTCTGCTCCCCCAGGATGCGGTTCCTCCTGGACCTCCCACGCAGGCTGGCCACAGCCTCACAAGGTTCTCCTCACCTACCCACTGCCATAGCCGGCTGCACTTCAGCAGTCTGAACTTTCTGGGTTTGTTTTTTTTTGTTTAGAGAACACTCTTCTGCCACTTGGCCAGAGCCTTGGCACTTGTGTGCCGTCAAGGCCTTCACAGTCCCATCTCCTTCACGTTGCCAGCATTGCCTGCCACCCTCCCTCCATCCCACTGTCTCCTCTGACCTGTGTGTGCACACACATGTGCGTGCATACTCATACACACACACATAGGAGGGATACAAGAGCAGGAGAGAGGGGGAGAGAGAATAAATACAATTTTGAAAGAAAACATCTGTGACCTGTAAGAAATGACAATACATCTTGGAAGTTAAAAAAAAATAATAATAATGTGGAATGGTTCATTTTCCCAAAAGCAAGACTAGGAGCACACATTGAAGAAACGGGCACAGAGATGAAGAGTTAAAGGGGCCCTGATGACCATGGAGCGTCTTTAGTTTTCTAGTGTGTGTAGTTGTGGGTGTTGAACAAGAGAGAGGCAAAGCTTCAGGGCCAGTGGTGAGGAGATGCAATCACCTCAGGCTGGTGGTGGGGAGACGGGATCACCTCAGGCTGGTGGTGGGGAGATGC
>NW_004949097.1:12578831-12584888 GCF_000317375.1 Microtus ochrogaster | reverse complement strand
TCAGGCTGGTGGTGGGGAGACGGGATCACCTCAGGCTGGTGGTGGGGAGACGGGATCACTTCAGTCTGGCTTCTTATCCGAGGGCACAGGGCCTAAAGAGAAACAGGGGACACTAGTCCGGGGTGCAAACAGGAACTCAAAAATGAACTATTATGGTTTGTATGGGAAATGTCCCTCTTAGGCTCATAGGTTTGGACACTCAGTTCCTCCACTGGCAAAGCTGTTTGGAAAGGTCACACAGTCCTCTAGAGGCAAACCTTGGTGGAGGAAGTGGGTCCCTGGGGCCTTGAATTTCTTAGCCCAGGACAACTTGTCTGCTCTCTGCTTCCTAATCTTCTAGATGTGACACGTCCCAGGCACATGGCACTGCTGCCATGCCCCTGCCTCCACCATGACACTCTGTGCTACAGTAAATCCTTCTTGCCAGACATTTGACCACAGCTACTGGGAGTATATAATGTGTGTACCACACAATGATAACATTTAGCCTTTTCTCTTCAGTAGGGTTTCCAAGAAGTGTGAATGGCGCCTGCTATGTAGTAGGTACAACAAAGGCTCCTTAGCAGAGACAGCTCAGCAGTTAAGAACACTTGCTGCTCTTGCAGGGGACCCAGGTTCTATTCCCAGCACCCCATGGGGACTCACACAGTGGCCCACAACGTCAGTTTCATGGGATCCAGTGCCCTCTTCTGGCCTCTGTGAACATCAGGTACACATTCGCTTAACATATATACATGCCAGCAAGCACTAATATGCGTAAAATAAAGATAAATAATAAATAAACCAAAAACATTCATTAACTGAGGACAGCCATATGGCACTCAAGTGTACTTGGTGATGGTAGTCACAGGTTTGACAAGGCTCCCTTGGAGACTGTGTGGCATGAGTGAAGAAGGGGATGCTAGCCCTTCAGAGGGACACGGAGGTGACAGCCAGTTGAATCTGATTGTGCTGTAGCTGCTTCACTCAACAAAATGTAGAACCAGAGAGGAGAAAACTTTCCCTAAAAGAGTTTGACTTTTCATCAGCCGGTGAACCTTGACATGGTCTGACTGGCCGGTAGACATCGTGTGACCCAAGATAATAAGGACTTCCGTTGGATTAAGCTGCAACCCCAGATGTTTAGAGCAAACGACCTGGATTTGTTGCGCACATAGACCCTCGGTCGTTTATTTCCAGCTTACAGAGGGATGCTCGGGTCTCTCGTTCTCATCGCCCAGCGAAAAGCTTTCTCCCCGCTGTGCCAAAGAAAATTCTCGTTTCCCAGTTCTGGTCATTACTGTAAGGTCTTGTTGAATTCTCGGTTGGCTTTCTGGAATAATAATATCCACATTGTTAGGACTGATACGTTTTACTCAGAAACGCTGGCTTTCTTCCAGAGAGTAACAGATGCCGTCAAAATGTGAGCTGTGGGGATGAAAACCTTGTACGGGAAAGCCACAGGACCCTCGCTAATGGCTTCTAATAGGCCTGACCGGCCCGAGCCACATTACAAGCAATTAGTTAAGACGGCGGTAACTCCAAAAACACCGCTGGCACTGGGGAAGGTTATCGGGCAAGCTCATTTCCGTAGGGCTTTTGGTACTAATTATATCTTTTTAAAAATCTTGGAAAAATAAATGCTGAATTTTACAGGAGTCCGCATCTGTCAGGTCAGAGACTAGCCCTGTAATATCACACTGGGAGGCTCAGATGCCTTCTGAGGTTTAGAGATGAAGGCGCAGTAAAATAATAGAGTCTAGGGTCTTGAGATAAGTGGCCTCAGCTTTCTGGGTCTGTTCCCTTCACTCTACACGATGACTCTCCTCTCTGCTGACATCCTGTGTGGATTTACAGTATCCTTGACCCAGCTGAGGTGAGGGGTGTGTGGTGAACAAGTACTTCACCATTCCACTACTGCTGGAAAGTTTGGTTTAATTCAAACAATGCAGCTGCATTTAAATAATACTTTGCATATACAAAGTAGTCTTAAGCCATTCAACTTTCAAACACTCTGCTCCGAGGAACATACTTTTTAGGTAGCCAATGCTCAGCCTCCCTGTGCTTATTAGATCCGGAACCTGCGTCTTTGCTGATCTAGCCCTGCAGTAGGTCAGAGCTGACAAAGGGGGGATTTGTCATGGGAGTTCATGTTTATAACAGAAGGACCCCAGACACCAGGTTTTCTACATGATTTAATAGTGAGTATGGCCACCAGGGAAAAGCCTGGCCAGAGGGGCCTCTGTATGTTCCTGTCTGATCCAAACTCGGGTTCATATAGCACGTGAGCCTTTGTTAAGCTGAAAGCCAGGAACTCTGGGTCCACCTGAGTTTTCAAGGTCTTAGAACAGTTATTACCACAGTGGCATAAAATGGTCTGGAGTAACCAGGGAGGACAGGGGACAGGTGTACCCTGAAAGAGAGTGGACGCCTTGACGCTGAAGCCATGCAGGAAGGAATTCTGTTGGCTGACATCTTTGTCTTGAGAGGGAGGAACCATCTTTGTTGTCTCTCTGTGATGGGTGCACTGCGGGATATTTAGCCAATTCTCCAGGTGATACCCTCACGGCTCCGTAAGGCAGTCATCTTTGCCTGGTCTTCCAACATTTGAAAAATTCAGCACACATGTTTGCTTTAGAGATCGCGTTCTGACTCCTGGGGTCCCCTCGCATTAGGCTTTACTGTGGCTATGCACTCCAAAGGGCGTTTCAAAGTGTTTGTGGCATTCCATGACACTATGGGAGTATGGATGAGCACCGAAACATGGCTGGAACAAATAACCCAAAATCCTCTAGTTCTCGAAAACCCCAATAATAACCCAGGAATATCTCAGAAATAGCCAAGTCTAGAGGTAGTTTAACTGCAAAGGAATGATCCCCGGGGCTTTCCTTTGGCTGCCTTAGATATGCCAAGCTGTGCTCTAAAGGTCACGGGTCATGCTGACACTCAGTAGGACTCGGGTGGGAATCTAGGTGATTTCCAGGGGCTCCGCTGGCTTGGTTCTAGGATTCTGGTAGCTCTAATAAGTGACACGTATCTTTCTATCTACTCTTGAAAGTCAACACTTATTTTACATGATGAGCCAAAGGCAACTATAGCAGAGAATCTGGAGTAGTCAAAGTCTGAGTGCTCCATCACTGTGGGGTGGAGTGGGGTGGGGTGGGACATGATCCGAGTCTGGAGGCTGACTCTGCTGTCATGCTGGTCTCTTGTAACCACAGAAGGGCAAACCCTGTGTTCCTCTCAAAACCTTGGGCCAAGCCTCCTGAGACAACGTCCCAGTGTGATTCTAGTGGGATCGGAGAATTGGGGTGTGTCTCAGCTCCTCGAATCTATGCTGCATAGCCTGGGAAAGTCCCCATCCCGAGCCAAGTGCCTGTCCTTTGTGGAAGGAAGAAATCTATTCTGCGGATTTCATCTAGAAGACAAAAATATATGGTCAGCAGGCATAGAGCGAGGTGGCTCATTTCACTCACTGGGGAGAGCAGTGACCACTCAACTCTTTCTAATGTAGAACGCGTTTGATCCCAGGAACCAGGCATGGAACTGAAACCTAGACCTGAAGGGATTGGTGCAGGGGAGCGGGGTGTGAGGGGCGGAGTGGCACAGGGGTTCCCACAACCTGAACTTCCAGAGCCTGGGGACACTCCTTAACCCCTGGGTCTCCATTCCTTCATCCAAAATAAAGAATAAAAATCCCTACCTCTATAATAGGAGGATTAAGCAAGTTTGCTGTTTTTTATTATCCGATGTGCAATGCATGTGGTAGTAAAAATTAAAATAGTTATGAATATTCAACAGTCGGAATGGTCAAAACTACAATTCTAGGCAGATGTGAAAGCCAGGGATTATAAAATGACGAGTCAACACTGAAGAAAAGCAGAGGGACCTCTCATTAGTAGGTTCTGCTCATTTGAGAGTCCTAGGATGTCAGCTCCGCCCACTCCACAGGGAGCCACAGGTCTGAGCTCTGCCCACTCCACAGGGAGCCACAGGTCTGGTCATGGTTCCCTTACCAGCCCAGCCATGGCCTGCATGCAGTAAAGACAGGAAGAGTAGAATGGAAACCGTTCAGGTTTGGGTCAACAATGCACCCTGACACCCTCTCTTCTCTGCTTCCTGTGGTGGAGTGCTCACCTAGGAAGGGAGAGAATCTGTTTATACCATCAGTATAGGAAGACAGGGCACGCTAGGCAAGGACAGTGTGGTATAAACAGTGACAGAAGCGTGACTGACAGGTGAGTGTGGCTTCTCTGTCTGGTGATCTGCTCCGGCAGCTGGTCCCTAGCACACCGCGCCTGAGTTGGCGGTGGACATCATGGGGGACTATATGCTATAACAGAGCCAACTCCCACCGTGGTGGCAGCTGGTCCCTAGCACACCGCGCCTGAGTTGGCGGCGGACATCATGGGGGACTATATGCTATAACAGAGCCACTCCCACCGTGGTGGCAGCTGGTCCCTAGCACACCACGCCTGAGTTGGTGGCTGGTGGCGGCACACCGCGCCTGAGTTGGTGGCGGCACACCGCGCCTGAGTTGGCGGCGGACATCATGGGAGACTATATGCTATAACAGAGCCACTCCCACCGTGGTGGCTGCTGGGAGTGAGACGGGAAAGGGCGGGATCTCTGTGTCCCCATCAAGAATGTGACTCAGTTTACTTCCTTCATCCAGGCCCTGCATTGCCACTTCAGAGTCCCCCCACCAGCTGCACACTAAGCCTCCAACACAGGAGCCTTTCAGAGCATACAGCAGGCTCTCCTAGAGTAAGCATGTCCCCGGTTAGTCTTTTTGCAACCTAGTTTGTCTCCATTGCCAATCTCCCTTCCTTCATATAACTGCTTTGTCCCTTGTATCCCCTACCTACATTTCATGAGGTTTCTTTTCTCTGATTTCATGTTTCAAGCAAACCTGCCTCATGAAATAGAATCCTTTCCTATCTTCATCTGTGTCTCGTTCTCGGTGCACGGTGGGTGAGATGTAAGAAAAGCTGAGATCAAATCATCTTTAATAAAGAAAATACAGAGCTTGGAGAGCGCAGGTGAACCGAGGAGAAAGAAATCAATCAGGCTGAAGGATCTGAGTGCATGGCGCTGCTTTCACAAAGCACCGTATTGAAGAAGCTAGTAGAGGAGACGGTTAAGATGGGCACATTGAAGGGAGAGCCACTTGGTTCGGTTTAAACAACACCGGTGCTTTTTCCCCATTGCTACATCGTCCCCCATTTCCAACAACAGTCTTTGATAGAGAATTTCACACAGCTTACTTGAGGCCTTTAAAGATGATCCAAGTCTACATCCAAGAATGTAAGTTGGGCCAGGCGGTGGTGGTGCACGCCTTTAATCCCAGCACTCGGGAGGCAGAGGCAGGTGGATCTCTGTGAGTTCGAGACCAGCCTGGTCTACAAGAGCTAGTTCCAGGACAGGCTCCAAAACCACAGAGAAACCCTGTCTCGAAAAACCAAAAAAAAAAAAAAAAGAATGTAAGTTGGGCGAATCCATCTCTATAATAGAGCCCACTGTCACCATGCAGGAGGATTCCAGGGACCAAGAATGGTTTTTATCAGCTTAGAACTTGGGGGAAGTAGAGGTTTTGAACTATCCTCAAAACCCAAAATTCATGCATTAACCTGTTTTGGGCAATCTAAATTCAGAGGAGATTCATTAAGCCTGTTACAAATGGCATTAAGGTGGCCTTCTATAGGGTCCAGTATCTGTCTGGTGTTTTCTTCTGCTCACTGAGGAAGTCACAGTGCTAGCTTACAGAACTGCGAAGGCTTCCTTCTAGGCTAGTAAGGAAGTTGTGTCTTCTCATGGCTGTTGGAGCATTAGCATCAAAACCTGTTCTAGGGGAGTCCTCTCCTGGTTGGTGTTCTTGTAGCTTCTCTAACGGGAACATCCCTGTGCCGGTCAAATACCCCATTTCATCCTGTGATAGGCACACCTGTAGAGGTCTGCATCTGCGATAGACACACCTGTGAAAGTCTACAGCTGCGATAGACACACCTGTGGAGGTCTACAGCTGTGATAGACATACATGTGGAGGTCTACAGCTTTAATAGACTTACCTGTAGAGAT
>NW_004949097.1:12575656-12578411 GCF_000317375.1 Microtus ochrogaster | reverse complement strand
CAGCTGTGGCAGACACACCTGTGGAGGTCTGCAGCTGTGGCAGACACACCTGTGGAGGTCTGCAGCTGTAGTAGACACACCTGTGGAGGTCTACAGCATGGGCGGGTGGAACAATAGTCTCCCCAGAACTGACTTTCTTGGCCTAGGGATGTGGATCAGTGGTAAAGTGCCTGCCTAACATGGGTGGGGTCCAGTTTGGTGTCTGGAACCTCAAACATCTAAGATGTTTTCTTTGTAGTCTCCTAGTCTTAAATTCTAGACGAGCAGTGGAGGGGAATGTGGTGGCTAGTTTTCATGTTAATCCAACTATAGGAAGAGTATTCTGAAGACAAAGCATAGAGAGAGATGCAGCTGGGTAATCTCACTAAAGATATCCTGCTAACAAAACCCTAACCAAGCTCTGCAAATGGGTAACTATGAATGTATCAAACTAAAACTGGTGAAGGGAACCAATGGCAAAAGCTTTGTTAGAGACAGTCCCGTGAGCATGGAATTATAGTTAAACTCACCCCTTCATTACATCTGGTTTGGTTGATTTTCTTGTCTCCATTTAGTTGATCCAATTAGGGATTAATCTAGCAGAAACTGCATTTTCTGTGTCACGTGGGAAGTGCCTTTTAAGTCTTCAAAGGGAACAAGAGGAGTGAGCCACACTGCTGCTTCGTAAGGTTGTTCCATAACCACCCACAACAGGCAGGCGGCAAGAAGCGGATGTTTATCCAGTAATTACACAAAGTGGATTTCTCGTCTGGAGATTTATAAAAAGATGTCCTATACACTGTTTTTATGATCACGTTTAAAGTTGTTTATAGTTTTCCATGGTGAATATGACAGTGAGCAAGAGTACTGTTAAAATTACAAACCATCCACACCAGGCATGGTTTCTAGACCGGCACCCCTGTGGGACTGCTGAATTCTCAGTCTCCCCATTGTGTACCCCTGGTTTGTGGCCATAGCCACCTCATCTTGCATTATCTCAGCTGGGTAGAAGAGCTGGTAACGGCATTCCTGTGAACCTTGAGAATGGTGGGGCTGCCTTTGCTGATAGCATCTGGGCCTATAAGCAGTAGACAGATTTATCTGGTGTGGTTTCCACAGCCAATCATGGGGGAGCCAGGGTGATGGCTCAGCCAATAGAGGGCTTGCTTTGCAAGCAAGAGGACCTACGTGTGATTCCCAGCACCTACATGGTAAAAGCCATGCATGGTGGCACACTTGTGAGATCCCAGTACTGGGGAAGCAGAAAGCAGCAGGTCCCTGTGGCTTGCTGCAGCCAGCCTCGCTCACCCATTGAGCTCTAGGCCAAAGAGAGACCCTGTCTTAAAACCAAAAAGCCAAGGGAGATGGCACATGAGGAATGATGGCTACAGTCCATCTCTGGTTAATGCACACATCTAACTGCTCTCGCCCCTACACACATGAGCATGCACACACACCTACCTGCTCTACACACAGGAGCATGCACACACACCTACCTGCTCTCACCCTACACACACGAGCATGCACACACAAGGCAAACATTTATTACATCTTAATTTCTAGAATAAACATATGTTGACTGAGGTTTCTGTCCCACCCAGACCCCCAACTGTTCCGTCCCAAAGAAACACACAGAGGTCTACATCAATCATAAACTGGTTGGCCTAGTATCTCAGGCTTTTCTTATTAACTAATTCTTACATCTTAAATTAGCCCATTATTCTTGTCTATGTTAGGCATGTGGCTTGGTTCCTTTATCAGTGAGGCATTCTCATCTTGCTTCTTCTGTGATGACTGCAGACTGAGCTTTCTTCTTCCCAGAATTCTCCTGTTCTGGTTGCCCTACCTCTACTTAGTGCCTGGTCGTCCTGCCTCTACTTCCCGCATGGCTACTGGCCAATCAGCATTTTATTAAAATACAAGTGACAGATCTTTACAAAGTACAAGACTATTGTCCCACAGCAAACATATGTGTGGTGGTTTGAATAGAAATGGCCACATAGGTTCATATGCTTGAGTACTTGGGCCCCGGCTGGTGGAGCTGTTTGGGAAGGATTAGAGGTGTGACCCTATTGGAGGAGGTGTGCCAGGTGGGCTTCGAGGTTTCCCAGTATGCTCTCTGCCTCTGGCTTCCCAATCTAGATGTGAGCTCTTAAGGTATTCATTCCTGCCCCCTATGGCATCTTGGTCTCTAACCCTCTGACACCGTAAGCCCAACTAAAAGCTCTCTTTTATAAGCTGCTGTAGTACAATAATGGAAACTAATAAAACACATATCAAAATGTTTAAGACATAACACATTATAAATTTACATATGTGGCAGTAAACAAGCCTGAGCAGTTTCACATGTTTGCTTGACACATGTGTACTTAATAAACATCTCCCGGCATCATGAGTTTGAGGAAGCAGTATGCCATTGAAAAAAATCAGATTTCAGAGATGGAGAGACAGCTCAGTGTTTAAAACCCTTGCTACCCAAACAAGAACAACCTGAGTTCAGATCCCTAGAGGATATGTAAATGCCATGTGGTCAGGATGACCCAGGCAGCCCACCTGCAATTTCAGCCTCAAACATGGAGATGGGGAGCCCCAGGGCATGCAGGCTGGGAAGGAGAACCAGACCAATGAGAGACCCTGCCTCAAAGAGTAAGGTGGAGGAGCAATGGGGCAGATCCCTAACATCAGCCTTAGGCCCCCACATACATGTGTGTCACACACACACACATCATACAGGTACACGTCATACACAATGGGACGGATCCCTAACATCAGCCTT
>NW_004949097.1:12569370-12575436 GCF_000317375.1 Microtus ochrogaster | reverse complement strand
CACACACACATCATACAGGTACACGTCATACACAATGGGGCGGATCCCTAACATCAGCCTTGGGCCCCCACATACATGTGTGTCACACACACACATATCATACAGGTACACGTCATACACATGCACACATAGAAGAAAGGAGAAATATAAGTGAAAAATTCAGAAGGTTTGTCTTATCAAAGCTTCAGGAAGCAGTTCTTAAGTCTCAGCATGTATTAGGATATTCTCTGTTCTCCTGTCAGCTGCTACACTCGGGCAGTCAGGCTTCTGTCTGTGCTTCATTTTCTGCCGCGCCATTGTCCCAGTTCTTCTGCCTGACGTGGAGGTGGTTTGACTGGCTTTGAGAACCCACGTGAGCCTTGCCGGAGAACCCTGAAATAAAGCTATGGCACGCACTTGTATTCATACTGCCAGGGCGAATCAGTGTGCCTCGGCTCACCATGCGTGTTCTCGGCTGGTGATTCCAAAGGACACCAGATAGCTGCAGCAGGACACCGCCTTGCTAGAAATAGAACACGGTGATGTCAGGAACCACCCAGGGAGGCTGCCACGTAAAGCTGCAAATGGTCTCCCTGGAGCAGCGCCATGTCACAGGCTCTCAGGTGACAGCGGACAGATAGCATGCCAGCCTTTGCCAGCTCTGATCCTAGGTGCTATCAGGCATAGCGAGTGTAATGGATAGGGATCCCCTTGCCAGACTTGGAAGGCAGCCTGCACATACGCCGAATGTCCCTGATTCAGCATGGCAAATGATCTTTTCCAGCTAGTGCACAGACAGCCACTGTGGGTTTTCCCCTGCGGAGCCAGGATACAGCCAGAAAGTTGTTTAATGAGCAGAGGGTGGGAGCAGGGGAGCTGCTGGCTGTGTGACTGGCATGTTTAGTGGACCAGACGGATAAGTTGCTGTGACCTCGTCATTCAGTACAGGTTACCTCTAGCATGTGGATGAGGCCAGGAGGCTGTGCATCTGGCTATACGGTATACACTGAGACCTGCCTGGGTGTTGTGAAATCTAGTTCATCCGTCACTCATTGCCCACCACATGCCAGCGTTGTATTGGGCACCTGCCCTGAAACAACCATAAATAAGACCCCTGCTTTGCTCTGGCATCACAACTCACGGGGGTCCTATAGAGCAGGCTGTGAGTAACGTGAGTGAGAGAGTAGCAGGAGGTCCTGTCTCAAACGGGTTTGTGGGTAGAAGGTTTACATTGCATGCGACGTCAGTTGTGTGTGCCCGATAAAACTGCACTTGGCAGGAAAATGGAAATCTAAGATCTTTCTCATTTTACTCTTTAATCCGATGGTGTCCAT
This sequence comes from Microtus ochrogaster, assembly GCF_000317375.1. Lineage (NCBI taxonomy): Eukaryota > Metazoa > Chordata > Mammalia > Rodentia > Cricetidae > Microtus > Microtus ochrogaster. The sequence goes on along the minus strand of NW_004949097.1, from coordinate 12,574,123 downwards.
CAAAATAATTTGCTTCACTTTCTGCACTGGTCTTATTAAAATGTTGCACTTACATGTAGTTTATATTGCCAGGAAATCTTCCTTTCAGTGCGCCTAATGGATTAGTTAACCAAAGAACGCCATGAAGACTTGAAGGTGGTTCTGTGGTGGAGCCCTTGCCTAGTGTGTGTGAAACCCCAGGCCTGCGCCTGGAACCCTTGCCTAGTGTGCATGAAACCCCAGGTTTGAGCCTGAGCCCTTGCCTAGTGTACATGAAACCCCAGGCTTGAGCCCCAAGGAATACAAGGAAAGGAAAAAAGGGAGGGAAGGGATCGAGAAGAAGGAAGAAGAAAAGGGAGAGGAAAAGGAAGACACTTCTAAAATCAGAATAAATACTCTGTTTTTATCGTGCTACCTACCCTAAATATACCTATATCTTAGTTACAATAATCAAGTTACCATTATTCCTGAACTAATCAGTGAATTGTGCACCATTTCAAAGATCAAAACTGGGTGTGCAGTTGCATTGCCAAATCCCCACCAGATCTTTAAACAAATTTAAAATCAAATATGAGGTGATGGACCAAAGTGGGGTGAACAAAGATTATTTTGGAGAGGAGAAATTGCACTGTGGGTGATAAAAATACCTAAGCCCCAATCAAGGATGACCCCAGTGGGTCTGGCAGGTGTTACCGAGCAGGTGTTGCTGCGATCCCAGCAGACAGGAAAGCTGCTAACCTGACACCCGACTTCACATGGTTAAACAGAGGCTGCCAGAGGCATGTGCGGGGTAAACAAGCATATTCATTATAAAAAAAACTTTTGAAAAATGAAGAAAAACTGAAAATTAACTTTAAAATTCACTTTTTGTGTATGGTTGTTTTGACTACATGTATATGTATGCATCACACGTGTGCCTGATGCCCATGAGGCCAGGAGAGGGCATCAGATGCCCTGAAACTGGAGTCAGAGTTGGTTATCAGACACCAAACAAGTACCTGAGCACTGACCTGGGTCCTCTGGAAGAGTAGCAAGCACTCTTAACTGCCGAGCCATCTCCCCAGCCCTGAAAAATAATCAGTTTCAAAGTGCTAATTGCTTGTCTTTTTAAAAAGCGTTGACAATGGTCACACAAAGATGGGGCCGATTCCAGTAAAATCTCAGCAGGAGGACAAAGTAGCAGCCATGTCTAGTCATGTCTGTCTCTGCCCAGCAAGGCTTGCGGGCTACAGGCCTGCTCCTGGAGAGCAGAAGAACAATTTGAGTTCCGTGGGTCCAGTGAAGTCTTGGCTGCTAACACTGGGGAGAGGATCCATTTTTCATTCTGATGATAAAATTTGAATCCTAATAAATCTTATTTGTGAGGCCAGTGAAGAGCCCTGTCGGCTCTGAAGTAGGCCTGCCTTCACAGTCTGCATACAGAAGGCACAAACTGGGCCAAAGTGCAGACATCTCCTCCAATCTAATTTCCGAGCGTGAAGTTGTGGCAGAGCCAACCGTGGCTCCGAGGGCCAAGCTTCCATTGCTATCCACTGTGCGACTAGAGCCTGGGACCCACCCAGGGCTCAAACTCACTATCTAACTTGGCCGCAAATGGCCCTCTGAGGCGAGGCCCCTCTGGGTAGCCTGAACAGTGAGGAGGAAGTACAGGGGATTCCCGGTATGGGCCTCAGAGTTCCTGAGTTCCTTCCGAAGCAATGGTCTCCATGTGACCAGGTCAGGTCTGACTCTTTACATAGGAAGCTCAACCACAGACAACCCTCACAAAGAATGGAGACAGAAGTAGAATCCTTCTGTCTCCGTTGTGGCCTTCTCGAGAGGAGATTTTAAAGGTGTAGCAATGAGGAATTTGTTTTCAAAACTGGTGAAAGTATTCAGGGGATGCAGAAGAAATGGCAGTTTTTGAGGCATACCATAGGAGTTAGCAAGCAGAGAGGTGGGGCTGGGTGGAAGAACTCTCTGGAAATCCCAAGCTGCAAGCGACATGGGGAAATGTGTGTGCCAGCGTGACTCCTTGTTGACATCTCTGAAAATGTGTTCATTTCGGTGATGTCATCATCCCCCTGAGGGGTGACAGAGCACACCTCCCACTCTCTGGGTACTTCGCCCTAACCATATGGTCCCACATGACACCCTTCCACTGCCTGCCCAGCTCTGCCCACCTTCCCTTCCACCAGAAGCATGTGAACGCAAGTGTTCTCCCCCAGCCCCTGAACTAGCTCCTCCTGGCCTGTTCTTCAACGGTAGGAACCCTGAGAGCTGGGTGATAGTTACCCATCTTCAGAGACAACAGTCATGATCTCCGAGCACACGCTTCCTAAGCGGTGAAAGTGGGAATCCCAGGCGGCCTCTCCGGTCACCAGTAGCCTTCTGAGCTCTCCTGCACTGAGGGGCTGTTGATGGTTGTTCTCCTTGGCCAGTGCTAATGCAGGGCAGGTGGTGGCTGGAATTTGGGAAAGGAGAGACTCAAGGACTGAGCAGGCACCTCATTTGCCCTCTTTTCCTCCCTTCTCTCCCTGCTGTCCTCCCTCCCTCTCTCTCCAGAAAGAATAGGAGATCAGCATGTAGATATACTCACTGTCTTTCTGTGTGTTTGTGGTGCGTGTGTGCGAGCATCTGCTGATGCTCTCAGTTTTGAGGAGTACCAGCGCCATCAGTTCTGTGTAATACAGAAAATTCAGTCCTGACAAGGAAATGGGTAAAGCACACAAGAGTAGCTAGTTTAATCCTGGCCAGCTAATGGATTTCAAATTGATCCTAACTCGTCAGGCAGAATGACCTTACTGAGCCCATAACCCAACAGCGTCTTGTTTCTGTTGGGGGTTCAGGAAGAAAACAGAGGTGAGGGAAATAAACACCTCTGCAGGGAGCGGCGCACACATGGAGGAACCCCTCTGCCTTGCGAGCTCATGTTCGAGCTGCTGGACCTGCAGCCGTTGGGCCCATCCTCTGTGGCTCTCTGCAAATCTGTGGGTCTCAGACGAGCAACCATAGGCAAAGGAAGTGCCCAGTTAACTCAGTGGCCTGAACCCCCCGCCCATCCATTTCTTTACCATCTTTCCCACAGATGCTCTATCTCTCTTGCTAAGGCGGCAGCTGGCACGGCCAGAGATGATGAACTGATCCATTTCGACCCCACCTTGTGAACTGTGGTTCCTCTTGGGCACAACCACCACTAGCTAAAGCAGAGCCCAGAAATCAGAGGGGAAGATTGCCCCATCAAGACATCCAACTCTGGCTGCTCTTTGAGGGCTCCTAGGCCACCTACATTCTGAAAAGTTGATTAGAAATTTTGTTGCTACCACCATTCAGTCAGTCAAGTTTGGCAGTAAAACTCCTTAAAGAACTGTGTGCCATAAAGGAAACAAACAAGAGTGGCCAGCCACGTGGCAACACCCGTGGGTGCGTGGTGTGGGAAGTGCTTCTGCCTGTGTGTTGCTTTCATTGATGAATAAAGAAGCTGCTTTCAGCCAGTGGGTTAACTCTGTTAAGCCAGGCAGGAAATCCAAACAGAGATGGAGAGAGAGTAGGCAGAGTCAGGGAGAAGCCATGTAGCTGCCAGAGGAGAAACACGTGAGCTGCCAGCTGAAACCTTGCCAGCAGGCCATGAGTCTCGTAGTAAAATATAAAATAATAGAAATGAGTTCATTTAAGATGTAAGAGCTAACTAGAAATACTCTTAAACTATTGACCAAACAATATGGCAAATATTTCGGGTCTGAGCATCCGGGAAGGAACAAACAGGCTCCGCCGGCTGGTGCAGTCTAAGGAAGCACAGACATCAACCTTCTCTGTTTCTTGCCCTTCATCAACCAGCATCCAGTTTTACTAAGGTGTTTGTACACAGACCTGGTTGAATCATTGCCCACAGAAAGGAACTCAGTTATTAGTCCAGAGGTCGGGTTGCCTCAAAATCCTGGTTCTGGGAGACCATGTGTACTTTGTCATTCTGGGACACCTTGATTCAGCTCATTGGGACGAAGCCAGGTATAATCCTGGGGCTCCTGAGAGCAGACTCGCCTTCGTCAGCCAGGAAATTGTAAAGATTTATGGCTATCCTCCTATGAACCAGAACCTCAGCATAAGAGGGTGGGCTGGGAGAGGCTGGGTGAGAGGATACGTGGAGGAACTAAAGCAAAATGATGGAGAAATGTGTTTAGAAAGTGTCCCTGCCCCTGGCAACTGTAATGTGTACCTGAGGGTCTCTCTCCTGCCGTCACTTCCTGGAGAGCCACTCTGAGGCTTAATATTAGTTACAAATGGTTTGTCCTATTGACTCAGACTTATTATTAACTAGCCCTTACAACTTAACCCATTTCTATTGTTCTGTATTTTCCCACAAGGCTAGTGGCTTGTTATCTACATCTTGCTTCCCCAGCAGCTGCTGGCATCGCCCCCTGGCCCCTCCCTCTTTCCCCTGCATTCAGTTTGGGTTTCTCACCTAGCTGTATTCTGCCCTGCCACAGGCCAAAGCAGCTTCTTTATTAACCAATGGTTAATAAAACATATTCATAGCATACAGAGGGACATCCCACAGCAGTAATGTGTATGTTCACACCTTCAACCCTGAAGATGGACAGAGAGTTACTGAAGAGGCCGTGGGTGGACTTCAGTTGGAAGCAGAAAAAGAGTCAGTCCCCATCTTAAGCCTCTCAGGTGGGCTGTGTGTTCTTACCAACACAGAGGACCTGTGTGCAACAGCCAGTCCTAACAGAGCGTTACATGACCTCATCTGACCGGCTCCATCCTGCGTCAGAAGCAAGTTTTTTTTTTT
>NW_004949097.1:12561574-12568820 GCF_000317375.1 Microtus ochrogaster | reverse complement strand
AGAGAGAGAGAGAGAGAGAGAGAGAGAGAGAGAGAGAGAGAAACTGCTTGGGGCACATGGCCGAAATTCCTGCCACCAAAGCCTGATGACTCTTGGAATGAGGCATATTAAAGTCATGCCCAACTTGAGGTGGTTACTCACAGACAGCCTCCTGCTGCCGCACCTGCATACCCGATCCCCTTTCCGGCTCACTTGTGCTCAGGGAAGTCCAAAGCTTGGCTTCATCTTTTGAAGTTTCTCCCATTATCCTACCTGGAGTCATCTTACGGCTTCTCAGCTTATAACAGCTGCCTGCTGTCACCTGTGTTCTGAGGATGTTGAGTTCACTGTGTTCAAATCACGTGGTCTAGGGACTCTTGTGTCCATCTCTCCTTTTACTTGCAATGGTGATACTCTTCATTCTCCGAGGCTTTGCGTATTAATTTTACGATGGAAAGTCTAGTTAGAAACACAGAGCCCCGTTTAGGATGGCAAGCAAGAAAATGGTCTCATGAGGGCCCTGACTGAGTAAGCTTAGAGTGTGGAAGCTGGCCAAGGGGACGGCCGAAGGCTAGTTGATACTCAGTCGCAGTACAGAGTTCGTTCTGTGTGGCCTCTCATTAGCAATATTTGAAAACCCTCTGCCAAATTCCACCAAACCTCCAGTATTTGTCCTCCTATTCTACATGGGGATCTGTGACACAATGCGGACATGACATGTGTTCCTGATCTTCAGTGAATGAACTTTTAGCACACCCTGGGAAAGTAGCTCAAGAGATTGCAGTTTTAATAGCCTCTGTATTGTCTGTTTAGAAGCTGGCCTTGTGGAGCTGGACACTGGAGTAGGTCCTCATGCAGATCAGGCAGGCGCCTGGCAGCTGAGCCATGTCCCAGCCTTCTGTTCCTAGTTTGAGAATCTCACCAAGCTGTCTAGGTTGGCTTTGAGCACGTTCTGTGGCTAGATCAGCCCTTGAACCTGCAATCCTTGTACCGCAGCTTCCGGAACAGTCAAGTGCCAATGTCTCCATCAGACATGGGGAGCCGATCAGGGAAAGCAGAGAAACAAAAGATTCCCAGAGAAGCAAAGCCTGGTTTAGCTACTCACCCTTCTGTGGCCATGGTCAAGTAATCTTCACTTAGTGTTGCAACCTTTGGAGTGAAATCATAGCAATCCCTGTTCTGTGGAATTGTGGGTACTGGCCATCGCATGACTAAATGCCAGACACTCAGAAGGCAGGTGGGCTCTGTGGCTCTGTAAGAGAAAGTCAGAACTTCTTTCCTTTCAGCTCACACGCATAAATGCTAATGGCTTTTTAAGAGATAAATTCTAGACGTTTGATTGACCCAAACCATTCTCATTACCTCTTAGTCTCATTCTGACGTGGTAAAACATGCTTTCTGTGTTGTTCTGAGATTGTGGTCAGTTCTGAATCATGAGAGCTGGGAGCACCAGAGCTCTCCTGTCACATCCGGAGATGGAATGAGTTCAGAGCTACCTCCCACCATCCTCCAGGACACACACCCTCTAATCTAAGCTCTGGAAACAGGCACGCACACGTGCACATGCACACACACATGCACGTGCACACTGGGCTTGCATTCAGCGTCTCTTCCAGCCTTAACTCTGTGTGCTTGCTCATTTGCTAGACTCAAGGCTATTTGCAGCAATTTGAATGTTGAAGCTCTTTTTGCATCCACAGCTTATGAAATGCCAGGCTGGTACAGGTACGGACACTTCTTGAGACACTTCTGTTTTCGCGGATAAGCAAACTAAGACTTGGAGAGTAAGAGACCCATTACAGTAGATGATATGGGTCATGAGGAAACCAAAACCTAGCTTCCCATCTCTTCGATGGTACCACTAACAACACTAGTTCTGCTCCACAGATGAAATATCACTTGAAAATATCAAGTGTGAACACCACATAGGTGATCTCAAAGCAACACTAACAGCTATCAACATTAATGGGTCACACTGACTTGCTATTAAAAAGCTTGGAAATATTTTTTTACTTCTGTCTATTGGTTCTCTAGTCTCCTAGATAGACAACTATCATAAACTTAGCTGTAGCAAAAAGATTATGGATCCTAAATGAACATCTCAGAGAAATGACGAGTTCATCTATGAGTCTTGCATTTTAGAAACCTCTAGAAGATCTGCATGTCGCTAAGTTATTAGGAGGATCAACCCTGCAGCCTAGGAGTCTGGCAGCTAAAGGACTTCCCTGACTGTAGGCTATCCTGCGGTCACATGTCTTCAGTCTGCTGAAATAGGAAGTGATTTCATATTGACTAACCAGCATCAGCCTGGGACTCTAATAACATGTGCATGACCACAAGACGTGCCCTATAAAGTGAAATCAGACCACTGTGTTAGTGGGTGAACACCACACAGGCTAGCAAGATCAGGAAGTCACCCAGGCTGCCTACAGGCAAGCCCTGCAGGAAGCACAAGGTGTGCAGTTCTGGCTTAGGGTCAGGCAACAACTCCACCTTTCCCTCCCTCCCCATGAGAGAGACAAGAAAAAGGGAGAGGGAGGGGGAGGGAAGGAGAGAGAGAGAGAGAGAGAGAGAGAGAGAGAGAGAGAGAGAGAGAGAGAGAGGAAGGCATGTCTGGCTGCTTTGTCACAATCTGCTCTTAACAGAAAAGCAAAGCACATATACAGTACTGTATTTAAGGCCATTTTCATGAGACGAGAAAGTTGCACTGACTTTTAAAAACTTATTTTTAAAATTTAATTTTCTTTGAGAGTTTTTTCTTTAGATATCTCAAGTGAGATATGCAGACTTTGTATGTATGCCAACACCAGTCTATCAGGATAGCCTGGTAGATCTATTATCCGCTGTTTTGAAGCTCCCCACACTTAGTGCCCATATTGGCTGCAGCAGTTTGCAGTCCTGCAGCAGAGAACAGGTGTGCCAGGTGTCCCCGTGCCTAGTGCTCATGCCACCATTTATCATCATTTGGTTTTGACCTTGGCCATTCTGACTGGGCTTAAATTAAATCTCAAGGGAATTTAATTTGCATTTCCTTGATGGCTATAAATCTTGAATACTTTTAAATGTTTCTCAGCTGTTTGTATTTTTTCCTGAATGTTTAGGTTTATGTCCCCAAATTAAAAAATTGATTTTATTAAAGGTTTAATTTTGAGTTACTTATATATTCTAGATATTATCACTCCATCCTGTGTATAGTTGGTAAAGATTTTTCCCCAATCTGCAGACTGCCTCTTCATTTGAGTAATAGTACATTTTGCTGTATGGAAACTTTGTAGTTTTGTGAGGCCCATTTATTCATTATTGGTATTAAAGCCTTTTACTATTGGGATGATATCCAAAAAGTCTTTTCTGATACCAATGACCTCAAGACTATTCCCTGCTTGCTCCCCTGTCATGTTCAGGGTATGAAGTCCTTAATCTGTTGAATGAGAGGCCGCTTGTTGGTTCCTGGCTGCTTGGCCCTGAAATAATCACACAGAAACTATATTATTAAAAGCATTGCTTGGCTCATTAGCTCTAGCTTCTTATTAGCTAACTCTTACATATTAATTTAACCCATTTCTATTAATCTGTGCATCACCACAAGGTCGTGGCCTACCAGCAAAGTTTCAGCGTGTCTGTCTCAAGCAGAGGCTCCATGGCTTCTCTCTAACTCTGCCCTTCTTTCTCCCAGCATTCAACTCAGTTTTCCTCGCCTACCTCTGTTCTATCCTATCACGAGCTCAAGACCAATGGTATTCACAGCACACAGAGGGGAATCCCACATCATTAATCCCTTTGGAGTGTAGTTTTTTTAAGGTGTGAAAGATACGGGTGAGATTTCACTTGTTTCCTGTAACCATTCAGTTTGACAAGCAACATTTGCTGGATGCATCTTTTCTCCAATGCTTGTCTGTTGGCTTTTGTCAAATGTTGGGTGGATGTAGGAGTCAGAGTTTATATGTAAGTCCTCATTTCTATTCCATTCATCAATGAGTCTGTTTCTGTGGAGTATTGGGATCATCACCATCGCTGTGTTGGTGTTGGTCTGTAGTGTCAGGGTAATAGTTCTTCTTTTATGAAGTTTGGTGCTCATACGTGTTTAGGGTTGTAATATCCAGTTGGGTTTCTGCTAATGAAGATAAAGTATCCATATGTGTCTCTTCTGATTGGTTTTCACTTGAAGTCTATTTTGTCTAATATTAGAATCGTTCTGCTGCCTGACTCCTCTTCCCATTTGCTTGAAAACATTTTTCCTCCCTTTTACTTTGATGTGTCTATCACTGGCCCAGAATTGTGTGTCTTTGAAGTAGCAAAAAGATGGATTCTGTTGTTTTCTGATCCAGCCTGTTATTCTGTTTCTGTTTATTAGCGAATTGGTTTTATTATAAATTAATTTTATTATCAGTTAATATTAAGAGATATTCTCAATGTGTATTAATTTGTCATTTTGTTGATTTTACAGTGTTCTCTTTTGATTCAGTGTTTTGGAATTGCTTTTGTGCCCTCCTGACCATGTTTATCCTTTTTTTCAGATATGAGTAATTCTTTTCAGTGTCTTCTGTGGAGCTGGACTAGTGGTCATCACTGAAATCTGATGGCTCTGCTGGGCACAGTAGCACTGCTGTTCACTGTCTTTCGTAGCTTATAGAGCGTGCAGGGGTCTAGTTCCTTCTGGTGGGCCTGCCTTTTGATCTTATTCTTGTCTTTTCAATAGTCTGTTTTGTACATTGGGTGTTCTGTTACATTATGTGGGGAATTTCTTTTCTGGTCTTGTCTATTTGGGGTTCTGTATGCCTCTTGGGCCTTGATAGGCGTCTCATTTCTTAAATTAGGGAATTTATATACTATAATTTTGTTGAAGATATTTTCTTCTCCTATACTTATTGTTCTATAGGTTTGATCTTTTTATAGAGCGAGTTCCCGCATGGTCTGTTCTTGGGGCATGGAGGGGATTTGACACTTTCTTTGCGTGATCCAACTCCTCTCTGTCTTTAAGGCTGATACTCTCTCTTCCACCTGATCCAATATATTGGTGAAATTTTCCTATGAATTTTTTGTTTGAACTCATAAATTTTTTTATTTCAAGGTTTATTTCATTTGACGTTTCTTCAGAGATTGTATCTCTTTACTAAATTCTGTTTTCATATCTTGAGTTGTTTTTGTTATTTCATCCAACTATATTTTTGCAGTCTTCAATTTGGCATTTATACATCCCTCCTTGAATCCTTATCTTGTGTATCATTGTGTATTCCATTGTAATGGGGACATTACAATGGAAGTATTTATTTTTAGTTGTCCATGTTTGAGGTGGGATCTAGGCATCTGGGGTAAGGTCACTGATAATGCTTGTTGTAGAAATACTGTCTTCTGTGTTGAACGGTTGGCTGAAGTTCTTGTCCCATTACACCAATTTGTCAGGCAACTGACCAGCTGTATGGGGCTAAGGGCAATTCAGTGTTAATGTTTAAGGAGGGCATCAAAAGTAGACTTGGCTCGACTTGAGCTCAGTGAGGTTTCTAAGCCCAGAGCAGACTTGTGTAAAGTTAGAAGATGCTCATAGGCAAGTTTCAGGGGTCAGAAGTTGTCTTCAGGCAACAGGTCCTACGGGAGTTGGACATACTAGTCTTGTGAGGGATGGGGCAAGGGGAGGCAGGCCCAGGGCATGTCATCTTCATGCCTGTTGGTATAGTGACCCTTGTTGGAGAGGGTAAATCTTAAGGTCATGAGTATGGGAAGAGTTGGCAATATAAATCTAGAGCCTGCCTAGAGAAGAGCCAAGTGGGCACAGCAGAGACAGGTGGAATCGGAAGTGCAAGTCTAGACTCCATGTCTGGGGAAAAGGAACAAGGAATCTCAGCATTTTTTAAACATTAGAAAATTACCTATATATCTTCATTTCAGACTTGATCGGTTGACAGACAGACAGACAGACAGAGGGAGAAACGTGACAAATTAGAGCAGCCAGAAATACTCAGAGTGGGCAAAGAGAGAGAATGGACCCCCGAGGACAGGAACAGACCATCGCTGCTCCCCGGCACCTCCTTGCCTTTGTCATCGGTGACTGCCTGCCTGTGGGTTAGACAAGCATGGGGCACAGGCTGGGGGCTGCTCACCATTGTTCCCCAGTGCCTAGCACGGGCGAGGATTCACAAGCGGGAATTATGAAAGGGATGAGTGAACAAAGGGACAAGCGCAGACAGAGTGGGGAATGAGAGTCCCGTGGCCAGGCAGCTCCAGCAGAATCTGCTCAGAGAGAGCTGCCATTGTCTCCTCAAAAGCGGGCAGCATTGGACATGACCTATCCAGCCGGGCGCCTGCAGGAGCCTCTTTGCAGAGATGGCTTCACAAACCTGTCTTATCTTCTCTTCGGTAGAGCAGTCCGTTGAGGACATGCTGCCTGATCGTGGAAGGGATATCTTCACCCTCCCTCACTTGGGGCATTAATTGCCACGTTTCCTGGGATCATCTGATCCTGTGTCACCAGATGAACCCCAACACTTCTGCCCCTGAGGAACCCCCTTCCAAGTCACGTGTCCCATTATCCTCTTTATCCCCACCCAGCCTTAACGTCTCTCTGACCTCTTGTGGCCCCCCATTCTACTTTTATGTATGTATGTGTACATGTGTGTGTTAGGTATGTAAGAATCTGAATTGAGCTCGATTCCGCCTATGGGAGAAAACACAACATATCTATCTTGATAGTCCCAGGGCCACCCATTTCCCTGAAAAGCCAGAGTTGTTCTCACACACAAAGACATCATCCTTTATTTTAATCCCCTCAGCTCTCCCTGTCCCATCTCCTCTCCCACAATCTCACCTCTGGGGGGCACCTGCTTCCCACCCCAGAAGAAGAGCTGGAGAATTCTGGAACTCTGACTTGAAGACATGACCACCTTTAACCTCTGAGCAAAGGGCAGTTTCCAGGCGAAGTCCTCCTCTAGAGACCCGTAGGGGACGGAGAGGGAGTCACTGTTGTACTTCATCTCAGAGTCTGGCTGGCAACGGAACCACCCCATTGCTTAGCTGGTCACCTTCAGGATGGCTCCAGGGACTCTGTAGGGTTCATCCTAAGAGTCACCATAGGGGGAAAGGATGATATTGAGGTTACCACCTGCATCACTTTAAATACAGGTCCATGGCAGACATCACCCCTGGCTTCAGTTCTAACTCTCCCTCTCAGGGCCCAGGATGGTGCTTGCTGCCGGAGCTGGGAGTCCGAGCGTGATCCCCAGCCCGAGTGTGATCCCCAGCCCGAGTGTGATCCCCAGCCCGAGTGTGATCCCCA
>NW_004949097.1:12540885-12561474 GCF_000317375.1 Microtus ochrogaster | reverse complement strand
CCCGAGTGTGATCCCCAGCCCGAGTGTGATCCCCAGCCCGAGTGTGATCCCCAGCCCGAGTGTGATTCCCAGCCCGAGTGTGATCCCCAGCCCGAGTGTGATTCCCCACCCGAGTGTGATCCCCAGGACTCACAAGGCAGAAGGAAAGAACTAACTCTTGGTCCTCTGAGCCACATACATGACTGTGAGCCCTAAATGCCTGACTGTAGGTGTGGCGGGAGTAGCTGAATGAATATGTTACTCTAAAACCTCCTTCCCTCCCTTCCTCTCTCTCTCCCCCTCCCCCTTTCCCTCTCCCCCCCCCACACCACCACCACCAACAACAACAACACACCACCACCAACAACAACAACAAGCCATGCCAAGGACCAGAAGGGTCAAGATGAAATAACAGGACAAACACCTCTCCCCACTGCACTCCGTGGGTTGAGAGCCCAGGCAGAGTCTTCTCAGGACTTACCTGGGAGGGGTTGGGTTGTAAGCAAGAGGCTCCTGCAGTGGTGACAGGTGATGGTAGGTGGGGACACAACCCCCATGGTCTGTGGTGCAAAGGTTGGTGTGTCCCCATTCTGACATGGGTGATTGACATGCCGGAGATGGGGGACACGTTACAATTTCCGGAGTAAAGGAACACTGAAAACTACGTGCTAAGTTATGCACACCAACTCTGTGGAATTCACCAGCCAGAGTTTTCGAGACTGATGGGTGTCTACCACAATGGAGGGGAAACACACACAGAGGACACACCCAGGCTGCCCAGAAAATGGTGAAAGTGGCACCAGCTATTGCCTTCCGGGAAAGACACTTCACAGTGATAGCAGTGATAGCGCTGCTTCCAAAGGGAACAGACAGTATAACCCCAGGCCATGACCTTCTGCTCCCCATAGGAGCTGGGGGCCACAGAACTGGTAGAGGATGTGGGCAGGAACCCAGCATGGTGCCAGGAACTGAAACCTTCAGTCTAACAACCTCCTACTGAGGAGCAGTGTGTGCTTCTCCTATCCCCCCCCCCCAACACACACACTTAGATCTTCTCTTGCTGCCACAAGACTCCAGAATCACCAGACACCATGGGCTGCTTCGCCCATGGGAGCCTGCAGGAAGCATTGCTTAGGTCTTTCCCAGTCCATGGGGACCAATCCTGGCTCTTCCTGGCCCTGGCCAGAGAGGGATCTTTTATTGTATATGCTGAGACACACTGTGCTTTGGGTTTTATTAGAGACAGTCCTGCTTTGCAGCCCAGGCTGGTCTGAAATTCATTGTGTAGCCCGTACTGGCCTTGAACACCAAGACCAGCTCCTGCCTCAGCTTCCAGAATGATAGGATTACAGATGTGCACCGCCCTGCCCAAGTGAGACACTGATTTACATTTCAATAATAATAAATAACCAGGAATATTCTGTGTAGTGCCTCCGGCTGCCACCCACACTCACCGCCCGGTTCCCACATTTATTTTCTTTCAGGAGAAGAATTTGGACTGGTTTCCCCGGATGCGAGCCATGTCCCTTGTCAGCAATGAAGGTGACAGTGAGCAGAATGAGATGCGGAACCTGCAGGAGAAGCTAGAGAGCACCATGAGTCTGGTGAAGCAGCTCTCTGGGCAGCTGGCAGAGCTGAAGGAGCAGGTCAGTGAGCAGAGCCGCCTACCACTATCCCCAGCTGTGCTACTGGTGATAACTCTTACTGCCTGCTTAGCTTTGCGCTTCCAAACTCACTGGAAAGGCAGGGATTCACTAATAGCCGCCACGCTAAGGTCCTGATCAACCCTTTTATCGTATGACATCCTTAGCGCTCACAAAACAGAATATCACCAGGCCGCTCTGGAGCTGTTAAATGATTCCAGCCACGGTGATAAGAATGTAGCAGATGTGTCTCTAACAACCCTGCTTCCTGTTTCCTAACCATGGAGAGAGGAGTTGGTCTTTCTCACCTCTATTTCTGGTTATTTACTTTTTAAAATAAGAGCTTTTGTGGTGAATATGTTCTGTGGGGAAGCAGACAGCGGGTTCTTGGAGGAAGAATCTGGAAAAGCAGCTGAAGGCGCTCGCTCTCTCTCTTTCTCTCCCCAGATGACAGAACAAAGGAAGAACAAGCAGAGGCTGGGCTTCCTTGGATCAAACACACCCCATGTGAACCATCACATGCCACCGCACTGACACCACGGGGGCATGCCGTGACCAGCCTTTCATCAGATGCCCGCCTCATCGCTGAAGGAAGGATGGAGATGCAGGGAGCAAACAGTGGCTATTGTTGAAAAGCTAAAAAACAGCCAAGTGCCAAGATGCCGAGCCATTTAGCTCCCAGAACAATCCGTAACTGTGTTTTCACGCTTGAGAAGACTCAAGCTAAAAAGCAGCGCAGGGAACAGACTCTCGGTGCAGCAGGAAGCCAGGCCAGGGGGTAGGGGGCAGACCTCCCCCTGCTCAATCGATAGGCCTTAAACTTGTCTCACATGCTGACTGCAGCCTGTCACGGCTGGCTGGAATTTATTTCTTCGAATTGCAGCAAACAGGTCAGAGGCAGGAAGCCACACTTTGGTGGCTGGGAGTCTGACTCAAAAAAAAAAAAATTTTTAAAAGATTAAAAACGCAACCCTGAGAGTTAAAAAGGAAATCTCATGAAGCTTCCGAACCTTCCGTGTTCCTACTGGACAGCTTCTTCTAGGCCATGAAACGTGATGGGCTCAGAGCTCTACACACCTGGTGCTTTGGGGTTCACACACCACACGCTGAACAGATAACTGGAGGAGGGGTCACGGTCCCCAGGACTCTGTGCAGGGCTGCACAAACGGAAAGCCACAGAGCTGACTGAGAATGTGCTTAAGGTCACATGCATGCTAAGACCATGGAAGAAGAGAAGCTTGGCCAGGAACTAGTGTTGGGTGCAGATGCTATTTAAGTGTACTGGTATTAATAAAGCAACACTCGAAGGTGACAGAAAGCATTGAGAAACTTGCTGTGGTGCGTTTGCCTTTCAGAAGCATGGTGTGAAAGCAAGCTGGTTTGTATTTGTGGTGCTTGAGGAGCTGAGTATTTGCTCTCCCTGCGCCTGCGGGAGGGAAACCTAAGAAATGCGCCAGCCATACAAGGACGTGCAGATTCCGATGGCACGTGTAGGACTGTTACAGTAATGGTATTTCAACACAGAGCAGATCATAATTCCTTCTCCCGAACTGTTTTCGTGTTGAATCTTGAAACCAGAACTTATCGAGGCGGAAAATAACCTGGGTGGGTGGACTATTTGGGGAGGCAATTTGAGGCGGGAGAGCCAGACAGAGATGAGCAAAGATGGAACCTGCTCTGTGGCGAGGCCCCACCAGCCACGGCACTGCACTCTGAGCCAGGCTCTTCCGGTGGACCCTCAGGCCTCCAGATCTTTCAGCCACCAAGGGCCACATGGCATTTCTCACAACGATTAAAGCTTTCAGGTGTTTCAAGACAGTTTCAGCTGCTGACTCCTAAAAAAAATTCCAAATCCCTGGTCTATATATACAGCCACGCTGTCCAGGCAGGAAGCCCGCGTGGACCTACCTTCTGCTTCTTAGGTGGAGCCTTGGGACCCAGTACAATGCACTAACTCTCCTGGTACTCAACCCACAGACACTAAAACCACCCTAAATTAAGACGTGCTCTTGGACAGGGTAGTGATTCTCTCAGCCTGAAGTTGGAGGATGCTGATGCCCGGGATGGAAGACGTTCTGGGCTCATACAGTGCCACGCCGGCCTTTGACTCCTGTCTGAGATCTGGCGAAATCACCTTTAATTCTTTGGTGTCACCAGAATTAAACTAAGGCAGCCATTTTTAAAATCCAAGGCCATCAGTGCCTCAACAGTGGTTGATAAGAGTAGAGTAAGCCAGGCAAGTGGGCAGGCTGCGGAAGGGAAGGTGTGAGCTGCGGTGCCGTGAGACCTGATGTCCTAGGCAGTGCCACCGCTCACTGTCTGACACTGTATTTTCTCCAGGGGGAAACATCTGAAAGAGAAGCCGCCTACTGAGGCTCTCGCTGTGTTTAGTGTGTCTGTTATTTTTTCAGCTGCATTTTCTTTCTTCTCTTTCTAGAAGCTTAAAGATTATGAAACAAAATTTTAAAAAGCAAATGAAACAAAAGGCACTTTCTAGGTCCCTGAATTCATCAAGATATTAAAAAAGGCAACTTGATGTCTGGTAAGAGTTTCCATTTGTCATGTGTGTTTTCTAACACAACTGGATTGTTTGAAGTCAGTGTGCTTGATGTTCTCATATGTATATAGCAATATTAAAACCACAGTCACCTCTGACTTCTGTGCTAGGGAGGGTTTTTTAATATTTAGGTTATTAAAATCCATATTGGTTAAAAGTTGCAGTTCCCACTGAATAATATTTTTAATTTACAGAAGGGTTTGCTCCCCTGTGTGTTCCATTCTGAGGCAAGAGTTTAATGAGAGATGTCTTCTAAATTAAAACAATCGTTGGGGATCAGAGTTCTGTACTGTCTGGGGAGAAAATATTGACCAGTTATATGCATGCAAAGATAGAATTTTCTACCCTTTTAGAAAAGGTAGAAAGTTAAGTTACCAAAGGGCTTATTTTCCTGAATCCGCCATTTTCTCTTCCCTGTGGATGAAGTTTGCGGTATTTGATAGACTGTTGATAGTTCCAGGAAGCCGATGCATCTGAATCAGAGCTGACCCTGTGATGATCCAGCTCAGGGTTTTGACTGCCAATCAGCGACAGACTGCAGTGTGGTGTGACTCCATCTCGGGACTGAGTGTGAGTAAGGAGGCCTGGGAGCTGGTGATGGAGACAAAGACGGGACTTCACTTCCCAAGATGCCACCTTCCCGGAAAGAAGGAGCCAAAGCTCACCTTCAGGGATTGAGGAGATTCAGAAACCAAGGCACAGGAGAGGTGATTAGTGACTCACTCGGGAGAGATGACGTCATGACTCAGAACCCTTAACCCATGCGCTGTATGGAAGAGCAACCAGAGGAGGACATACGCCTGGCAGCTGTTTCAAAGTTTTGTTGCAATGTCCTGGCCTGGAGATCCCTTCTAAGCTACTGTGAGATGCAATATCGTGAGGCCTGGAGGAAACGGGCTTCTTAAACCCAGACACAGCAGCTGTGTGAGCCAGGTGAAGAGCTAGCTAAGCTGTCTTCGTCCCTGAGGCTCCTGCCCTGAGCAGGGGTGGGGAGGCTCGTAAGCCATGATAAGCTCTCAAATATTTTCAAAATTTGATAGCCAATTCCGGATTTCAAAAACCGCCGGAGGCTACCCAAGGCCCTCTACCCACTCCTGTGAGATAAGGGTTAATGAGACTCCCGTGTAGAAGATGACACGGTGTGAAAATCAACAGAACTGAGCATGCGTGAAAACTGAGAACTCTGCAGATAGCTCGAGGTGCTCCGCCATGGGAGTGTCCCCAGGCTTGAGAAGTTTATGAAGTCATTGTGCCAGGACTCAGGTCACCAAATGGATTAATTCTCTTACCTCTAGCAAGAAAGAATGTCTATGTTGTCCTTTAAAAGGGTGAATTTTAACATACCATCAGGGCTGGATAACTTATTAGTAAATATTAATAAAATAAATTTTCATCTTGTGTGTGCCTTTATCACTTCTTGTCGTGTTTCTGAAAAGTCTCTCTATTGGTATGGAAAGGCATATATATTGCTATTTTACATAATAAGAGTGAGGGACAAAAGTATGATTCAGAGTACGGACCCAAGTGACCCAGTGAGCCCAGAGAACAGACCCAGGTAACCCAGCAAGCCCAGAGAACAGACTCTGGTGACCCAGCAAGCCCAGAGAACAGACCCAGGTGACCCAGCAAGCCCAGAGAACAGACCCAGGTGACCCAGCAAGCCCAGAGTCTGAATCCAGGTGACCCAGAGAGCCCAGAGTCTGAATCCAGGTGACCCAGCGAGCCCAGAGTACAGACCCAGGTGACCCAGTGAGCCCAGAGAACAGACCCAGGTGACCCAGTGATCCCAGAGAACAAACCCAGTGTCCCAGCGAGCCCAGAGTATAGACCCAGGTGACCCAGTGAGCCCAGAGAACAGACCCAGGTGACCCAGTGATCCCAGAGAACAAACCCAGTGTCCCAGCGAGCCCAGAGAACAGACCCAGTGTCCCAGCGAACCCAGAGTCTGGACCCAGGTGACCCAGTGAGCCCAGAATTCGTTGGGAACTGGCCAAATCTTCAGTTTTCTCACAGGTACTAGTGTATCTACACTTTAGAGTCCCAGAACCACTCTGTGGACCCAGATCCCTTGGTCAACTTGGAATCCCTGGTGTTTTTTTTTTTTTTTTTTTTTTTTTTTTTTTTTTTTTTTTTTTTTGGTTTTTCGAGACAGGGTTTCTCTGTGGCTTTGGAGCCTGTCCTGGAACTAGCTCTGTAGACCAGACTGGTCTCGAACTCACAGAGATCCGCCTGCCTCTGCCTCCTGCGTGCTGGGATTAAAGGTGTGCTCGCCCGGCTTGGAATCCCTGGTTCTTGATAGCAGCTGTCCCCAAGGACAGGTCTAATGGTTCTCAACCTGTGGGTCACAACCCCTTTGGGAGTCAATCAACCTTTTCACTGGGGTCTCCTGCATATCAGAAATTACACTGCAATTCATAACAGTAGCAAAAATACAATTATGAAGTATCAACAAAATAATTTTAGTTATTGTTTGGGAGCAATCACCACAACGTGAGGAGCTGTATGAATGGGCAGTTGAGAACCACTGCCCCAGAAAATCTCAGCCTCCTGCCGGCTGAAGTCCACTCAGGTGGTCTGAATCACATGCAATCTATGAATAGATTTCTTTGCCCTGGGTGCCCTGGGTATTTTCCGGTTCCTGGAAGCAGTGTAGCAAGATCTGCTTCAGCCAGAGGAAAGGAGGTTGGTGGGGGGAGGGGAATTGGGATGTGAGTAGTTCCTCTTCCAGTGAGAGTGACTGACACCCCCAACAGGACTGTGCCTGCAGAAGAAGGGATGACCAAGTCCCGGCCACAGCCTTCGTCTGGTCAACTGCATGTTTTGAGGAAGTCTCGGGGGACTCGTGTTCAGAAAATAACCCCAACTAGAAGCTAGGGACAGTGTCTCCTGCAGCCTTCCCCTATCACTAGAGAGACCACAGCATCCTAGGAGTCTTGTGACAGATATCAGAGATCAGAGTGGGTTTTACTAAAATCCTCTGTTGGTTTTAGTTTTTTACGTGGGTGGAGGGTGGGGTGGGGGGATTCACCTTGTAGCCCTTGCTGGCCTGAAACTCACCATGTAGAGGAAGCAGCTTCAAACTCAGATCCACCAGCTTCTGCTTGTGTTCTGTCTCTGTGGTGCTTCAGACAAATCCAGTCGCACAAGTAAGGGTTTCTCTGGCACAGTGTCTTCATCAAGGTCTGCTCACTGAACTTGTTGGTAGCAGAGAGAAGCTATGGAAGCTGTTCTCTGCTGTAATGCCTGCCTTTGGCTCGTGTGTGTGTGTGTGTGTGTGTGTGTGTGTGTGTGTGTGTGTGTGTTAATCTTCATTTTGAGCAATTATAGACTCCTTTGTATATCAACACCTTTTTCCCCTCACTTCTTTCAACATAAGTCAAATGTTTTTTTATCTTATCCTCTCTGCATTATATGCAATAAAATTCCTTGACTGTCAAATAAGGCCTGTAAAATAAGGCCTGGCTATGTAATGTATAAATATCAATTTTGTTTCATCAGAGAATCAAAATAACTATGGAGGGCCTGAGAGATTTATTGTAGGGGTTGTTCATCATAGCTAGTATGAGGCGGGGACAAACTTTAGGGTAGCCTGAGGTGTCTGCCCCTGCCCAGAGGTCTGAAGCTATTGGCATTGAGGCTGGCAGATGCTAGAAAGCTTGGGTCTAGAGCAGAGGAGACCAAACTGCAGACCAGGAAGGGGAACTGGGGTTTGTATCTCTAGTGTCGGTGATGTGAGGATGAATCTAGCACCCTCTCCATGGACTAGAGAGTAGTAAACGAAGTGGTCCACTTGAGGGCTGGAGAGCCAAAGGCCAGCCAGTTCCTGTCTCTCAGCCAGCGTGTGAGCCAAGAGACCAGCGTAAGATTTGTAACACCTGTCAGCTGCTCCTTCCAAACTAAGTGACCACTGCTTCTGCCCTCCATTATCCAAACCTTATGAAAATATCTGCTGTAAACATAACATATATAACCTTACAAACAAGGGGCTTCTGGGAAGTGTTATTGCAGCTTAGCTAAATTCACAAAACCCCAAAACATCACTGCCCTAGAGCTCGTGTCCACTAATGAAGTTTTAATCGACAATCTAGGATGGCCTGGGAATAGAGTCTCAGTGGAGGAATATCTGGACCATGCTGGCCAGGCACGTTAAGGGGCGTTTCATCGATTGCATTAGTTGAGATAGGGAGACCTGCTGTGGGTAGTACCATTCCCTGGGCTGGGAGAGGAGAAGCATGCATGCAGTCATGGCTCTCTGTTCCTGATTGCATTTCCTCCAGCACCAGCCACTGTGGCTTCCCTGCTGCGATGAACTGCAAGGGATAAACACTTCCTCCTCTAAGCAGCTCTGACAATGCAGCTATCACAGCAACTGGAAGCTAACACAGTTTTACCACTCACCTCCCAGCATGCAACTTGGCTAATTCTGACCAGTGGGTTACAGGCGCAATGGACAAGCCATGGCAGCAGAAAGTCCTCTACACTTCTAGTTCCTGCCCGCCACACCAACCACAGAGGCCAAGGCAAACCAGCCTAAAGGCTGAAGAGCCCTAAAGACGAACGGAGATGAGCTTTTGCAGCTGAACATGGAGATGTCAGGGTTTCCTTCTCTTTTTCTTTTTGTTAAAGAAATTATATTGGGGCTTATAACTTGCTATTATTTCAAACCCAACCTAGACTGTCTCAGGGTTCTCTTGTGAAGGACACCATGATCATGCAACTCTTTTACAGGAAAGCATTGGAATGGGGCTGGCTTACAGTTTCAGAGGTTTAGTCCATCATCAGCATGGTGGGAAGCATGGTGGTTGCTGGCAGACATGGTATTGTAGGAGCCAAAGAGTTCTACATGGAACTGCATGCAGCAGAAATACAGAGACACTGGGCCTGCGTTGTGATGTTTTGTTTGTGTTTTAACAAACAAAGCTTGCCTGAAGATCAGAGCACAAAGCTAAGCCACTAGAGGCCAGGCAGTGATGCTGCTCACACCTTTTACCCCAGGACTTAGGAGTCCCACAGCTTTAATCCCAGCACTAGGGAGGTGGAAACAGGGAGGGGATACTGCTGGGCAGAGAGAGGAATAGAAGGTGGGAGGAGACAGGAGCTCAGGTGCAGACTGAGGATGCAGTCAGTTGATATAGTCTGAGGAGGCAGTCTGAAGACAGGATCTCCCTGTTGGTCTGAGGGTTCAATGGAGGTAAAAGGTCTCTCTAGAGGCTGGCTGCACTGACTTCACCCCCTAATATCTGACACCAGGTTTTTAATAAGGACAATTAAGCCAGGCAGTGGTGGCCCACGCCTTTAATCCCAGCACTCAGGAGGCAGAGGCAGGCGGACCTCTGTAAATTGGAGGCTAGGCTGGTCTACAAGAGCAAGTTCCAGGATAGGTCCAAAGCTATAGAGAAACCCTGTCTCAGAAAAAAAAAATTCAAACTCAAGCTTCAGGCCTGGCTTAAGCATTTGAAACCCAAAGCCCACCTCTAGTGACAGACCTATTCTGACAAGGCCACACCTACTTTGACAAGGCCACACCTACGCTGATAAGGCCACACCTACTCTGACAAGGCCACACCTCCTAATCCCTGGAAAGTAGTGCCACTCCCGGATGACCAAGTACTCAAGCCTATGAGACTGAGTTCTTTTCTTCAATGGCTGTGGGATTTGATCTTACAAAAGCTCACTTCCCAGTAGAATGTTGTGGGAGTCTGATGTTTTGTGTTGATTTCATTGGTTAAATAAAGAGACTGCCTTGGCCCTTTAAGAGGACAGAAATTTAGGTAGGCAGAGTAGACTGAACAGAATGCTGGGAAAAAGAAACAGATTGAGGAGTCGCCATGATTCTCCTACCGGACACAGACACAGGTTAAGATCTTCCCTGGTAAGCCACACCAGGCTACACAGATTATTAGAAATGGGTTAGGTCAATATGTAAGAGCTAGTCAATAAGAGGCTAGAACTAATGGGCCAGGCAGTGTTTAAAAGAATACAGTTTCCGTGTAATTATTTCGGGGCATAAGCTAGCCATGTGGGTGGCTGGGTGCCAGGGACACAGCCCCGCTGCTCCTATTTCAACAGTAGAATACACAACAGCAATATTCATTGTAAAAATAATGACACCATAGTTTGTTTTCTCATCTTTTATAGATTCCGAAAATTGCTGTGTTCGTTTAGTATGGTTCTAAAAGGAAATAAAAGTTTTAATATTTTAAATGAGGCTACCCTATCCTAAAGTGAGCTGGCACAAAGTCATTTGTATTTCTATAGGGCATGGGAATACTTAGGAATGAACACCACAGCCAAGGTTCATATTAACTTCAGCACTGCAGAGAATCGCGTGCGAAATTTCTGTCCACACCAAAGAGAGAGTTTTCAAAGGGGAAGTTCTAATTCTGTAGCTTTGCATGTAAGATGAGCAGTTTTCCTGGTGCCAGAGTGAGATCCCCACAGCCTTCTCCTGAACATTTATCTCCACATCTGGCACAGAGAACCAGACAGCAGCATAGGGTGCGGCTCTAACAAGATGGAGGGAGAGGAACGTGAGTTCAGACAACCGGCACAGCGAGAGGTCTGCCCATGGACCTCGGAGAGAGGCAAGGGTTAGCTCAGAAAGCTCAGCTGAAAAACACAGGATGGGGAGCTCATGCACAAATCAAACAGGGGTGGAGCCTTTGCATTTTAATTCCCTCTGCCGCCATGCCTGCGTTTTCACTCGCTTCAACATCTTTTAGCATTCATAAATCTGAGAAACAAGAAGGGGTCGTCTTGAAGGCTAGTGGACACCAGTAGCAGAAGGAGAAGCTGGTCCTGGCCACAGGCGCTCTACATGGGAAAGCCACAAAACTCTGGGCTCAACTGAGTGAGAAACAAGAGATGGGGAGAATCCAGACTGCGTCTTAAACTTTCCTGGAAGGGAAGAGGGGTGATGTGGTCCGTTGGACAGACAGTACTGGGGTTGGGGAAGGGTGAGGAACAGAAGATGACTTATTTGGAGGTAGAAGGGATTGTATTTGTTTTAGAGACATCCAGAGGGGGAACGTGCTAGTGTGGATGTCCAGACTCCACGAAAGAAGTCAGGACTAGGAATAAAAGATGCAAGCATCATGAACTCATGCCTGGTAATGAGACCAAAGGGAAAGGAGCCCTAAAATAGCAAATGGGTGTCAATATGGGAAGTTCAAGGACGGAGTACAAAGAAAATCCACACGAGATATCAGAAGGGAAAAGCAACCGTAGTCCAAACAGAAAGGATGGCTCCGAAGTCAAGAGAATCAAGTCTCAGGTTCAGGGTACTCTGCTGTGTAGCTCACCTGAATCTTGTATGTCTACGTTGTATGACAATGACAGAGTAATCCCACATAGGACTATATTACCAAAGCAGGCTGCCTTCGTCACACATAACTAACATCATTGTCAAAACAAAGAATATTGTCACTAAAGCGCTTTCTAGGGGCTGGAGAGATGATCGAGCTGTTGAGAGCAACGGCTGCTCTTCCAGAGGATTCAGGACCAATAACCAGAGGATTTGGGATCAATAACCAGAGGATTCGGGATCAATAACCAGAGGATTCGGGATCAATAACCAGAGGATTCGGGATCAATAACCAGTACCCACACTGAGGCTCACACGCACCTGTAATTCCACATCCAGGGATCCGGTGCCTTCCCTCTGGCCTCAGCCTATACCAGACACATAAATGGTAGGCATATATGCAGGCAAAATGAAATAAAATAAAAGCATCAAGAGTTTTCCAACTGCATCTTGGATAACACCTGAGACAATGTCCTCCCAGAACAGGTTGGCTTGGGAACAGGTTAAAGGGCAGAACTAGAGAAAACTGACTCTTCCCACAGTTGGGCCTTAATTCTAAAACACGTACTGCACTTATCCGAAAGATAGGTGGCTGCGCCATCCCAGCAAGGACTTTGTTCCAATTCCATCCATTCTAGTGTCGACTTCTCCTTTCTTCCATCCCCCTTGCTGGCTGGGCCTCTAGAAATCAGTTCCTTCCTGTGACATCACAGGAAGCAGAGGTGGAGAGAAGCAAGACCCATCTTGCCACAATTAGGCAACGACTAGCCATGAGTCTAGAGTCAGTAGACCTGATTAGCTTCAACCATGGCTACTAGTTACATATGGCTCTGGCATATTTTGTGTTGCATTTTCAGATATGCCATAGCTCTGTGGGTTTTATGGTTTTTATCAGAAGTTAGTGGGTACCAGTGAGATGGTTTAGCAGGAAAAGCACTTGCCAGGAGCCAGGAGCCTGATGATCTGAGTTCAATATCTGGGACAAACAGGATGCAAGGCAAGAATTATCTGATTTACACACACACACACACACACACACACACACACACACACACACGCTTAAACAGGAAGTTGAGATATGTCAGGCAGCTCCATCTCTTGGCTAGAAGAGTCCTATGCACATAACCAACTAGGTGCCATGTATCTCCACACACTGAATAAAAACGTCCAGGCTGCCCCTGACTCCCAGAATCTCTAGAACATGTGGAAACGGTATGCAACTTTACAGGACGACATTCTAGACACTGAACGTAGGCCACCAGGTACATGTAGCAGGTTACTTCAGGCAGTAGGAGCACAGGAAGTGAGGGAATGGTCTTCCGCTAAGACAGCCCTGATCTAGGACAATTGGGAGGTGATATTGAAGAGACCCACTTAGCGGGGGTGTCCTAAAGAGTCCAGCTTCAACCAAACTTAGACATCCCTCTTGCCAGGGTGGGTATGCCACCGAGGGTTAAAGAGAAGGCTGAAGGGCCTTGCCAATGCCTCGGCTGTAAGGTAGACCACCAACTAGTACTACCGCAGGGATTATGGGTGAGAACGCATTACCATTACAAATGTTAACTCTCTGAGGGGCTCCAGTTTGGGGGTTAAGACACAATGCACAGACATTTCCTGTCTCGTTCAACAATCTCAACACCGTTCCATTGGTTCACCAGACAGTACCTGTATCCCTTCTCTCAGTGTCAGATAGTTGAGCTATCTGGTGAGGACACACCCATAATCACATAACTAATAAACACAGTATTCCTAAGGAGCTGACGCTGATTATGTCCATAGACCTTGGACTGCCCCCCGTTAATGGGCTGCAGTGTGAACACAAACATGGGGTGATGGTTGATTCTGGGAAGGTCGTAAGTTTCTCTGATTGTTCGGACTCCGCTGTCTCATGTCTGGTTTGAGCTGTCCCATTATTTGCCAGTCATTTCCTCAAGTTAAAAAAAATAAGTGAGCTATAGATGAAGAATGGGAGCCAACTTCAAGGCACCCCTGGAAAAGAAAAAAATAAAACCCTTCTTGGAGAGAAGTGGTCATGATGTGCTATCCTTTTGTGCTGGGTTATACTGGCTAAGGGTCGTGTTGGCTGGGGAAGTAGGGTTTCACTAGTAACAGTTCACCATTAAAAACACCAGCCCAGGGATAACACCATCCACAGTGGACTGGGCCCTCCCGCATCAATCACTAATTAAGAAAATGCCTTACAGGCTTGCCTCCAGCCCCATTCCACAGAGGTATTTTCTCAACTGAGGCTCTCTCCTCTCCAAAGACCCCAGCTTGTGTCAACTTGACAGAAAACCACACAGCACAACTGATCCCTGTCAGCTTGACACATAGATCTCCCCTTTCTTGGTTATGCCCAAGATGGCGCAGTAATAATGACAACAATACCAGACCTTTTATAAACTTAAAAGTCCTACTGCCTTTTGGGGGAAACTCAAACGCCTAAAAATTGTGTCTTTTAAAATCTGAAGCCCTCTAATATCCAGTGTCTCTCAACTGTGGGTAGGCTCCTATAAAAAAATATAAGTTAAATACTTTCTTACTTCGGGGAAGATCCAGGGCACAGACACAATCAGAACAAAGTGGGACCAAACTCCAACAGTTTAAGTAACACAATGGCCCATATCTGGGATTGACTCACAGTTTTCTGGGCTCCTCTGAAGGGCTTGAATCACTCACCTCTTTGGCCCTGCCCTCTACAGCACACAGTTTGTCTTGGGTGGGTCCCTTCCACCGCTTGGTGGTCTCTGGTAGTACTGAAATTTCCAAAATTCTGGGCTCTCTATTGCAATTGGGTCACACTTTCCCCAACAGCCTCCTGTGGGTTCTATTCATGATGCTAAGCTTCAAGCTCTCCATGTCCTCTTCAATCCTGGGTTTTCACTGCTACTGAGGCCGCACCTTCAACGCCTCTCCTGGTCTCACAGTGCCAAACTTCAGCTGCTTTTCATGACCCCTTCTTGCCTTCAAAACGAGCACCATCTGGGTGACTCTTCCAGCACTGCTTCAGCTGCCGGAGGGCGGTATAACTTTGGCAGTCTCTGGAACGCATCTTCATGTGTACTGACCCCCAGAAAACACTTCCCAGAAGAGTTCATCTCAATCTCTCCTTAATCACCGTTAGATTCTCAGCTCCAGCTAACCGGCATCAATTGTCCCGCTAAAACAAGGGTTTTACTTTAGTGGTGTTGGGCTCTGGTCAATTACAGCCTATTTCAGCCCCAGCTGACCAGAACCATAGAATCTTAACTCAGAATAGAAAACGACCCCCAGAAAGTCTTTAGGTGACTCTGAAACTTCCTTCTGAAACATCATAGCCAGGCCTCCATTTCCTGTGTTCCTCTCAACATCTTCCAAGCTCCCACAGAACAGCTAGCTCACTCAACTTTGAACACTCAGTGATTTTTCCAGCCTCAAGTTCCCAAGTCTTCCACAACCCTCCCCCAAAACAACACGGTCAGGTCTGTCACAGCAACACCCCGTGATTCTAGTACCAGTGTCTGTCCCAGTTAGGGTCACTCTTGCTGTGACGAAACACCATGAACCAAAGCAAGTTGTTTCACTGTTCCACAGAAGAGCTCACTGTCAGAGCAGTTAAGCAGGAACTGGAGCAGACTAGGGATCTGGAGGCAGGAGCTGGTGCAGAGGCCGTGGAGAGCTGCTGCTCACTGGCTTGTATTCCATAGCTTGCTCAGTCTGCTTTTTTATAGAGCCCAGGACCACCAGCCCAGGGATGGAAGCACCACCACGGGCTGGGCCCTACCTGCACTGATTACTAATTAAGAAAATGCCCTACATTCCTGAGAAAAATGTAGGCATTTTTCTCAGCTGAAGCCGATTCTGACTTGTGTCGACCTGCCGTCAGACTAGCCAGCAGGGGCACTAATTGTTGTTATGTTCCGTATAGAGGGTAGCAAGGACGGAATAAACACTTCAGAAGCAATACTAAAATACGAGACTATTGTACAAGAACTTAGTAACTTCCAAGCGGTACAGATTTGGGAACAGCTATGAAGCCAGGTGGTGTTTGAGCAAGACACAGATTCTGGGGCAGAGAGAACGGAGCTGAGCAGAGAGAAGTTCAAAGGGGAATCAGGCCCAGCATGTCCAGCAGCAACCATAGTGGGCAGCTGCAGCCTCTGTAGGGGAAGCTAATGTGGCCACATTTGGGGTTAGAGTCTAGGCAGAGTGAGGGGTGGGTGAGCTAGCAGGAAGGACGGAGCCACCGGCAGAGAAGTGGGCTGTTTGCGGATTACCTGAACCAAAGGCCCGGTGAAGTGCTCTCTCTCCGGGGTGGGTGAGCTGAAAGCGAGTCATGGGACCATGCACGGCTGGCAGCTTGCTGCTCATTTCTTTTGGAATGAGGTGGCAGCAGCGTCAGGAACATGATTGACTGCACCCACAACGGTGTAGCCGCGTCACTCTGTCCTGCGAGTGTAGTACATCGATCCTGATTTGTCTGGTTATAAACCATACGTGACCCCAATTGGCTTCCTCCTTTACCTGCCTCTGGTCTGGGTGTGAATTTTAACAGTGTGCGCGAGTATGAATATTTACAAACAATCAACCAATGCGTGCAAACTTTAGTGACTGCAGTTTCCTTCTCCCAGAAGTTTATAGCCTGAGGCCGCTGCCAATCAGCTAGCCCCGCCCCCTGCGCTGCGCGTGGTAAATTCTCTAGGCTCTGGGTCAAGTGGTCCTTGAGTGGCACCGTCAGTGAGCAAGACCTGCCTGGTTCCAGCTTTCCTGTTTATGCGTCTGTCATTTCTTCATTTCCAGTCAGGCTTTTTTTTTAATTGAAAATTTCCACCTCCTCCCCTCCTCCCACTTCCCTCCCCTCCCCCCACTTCCCCTTCCCCTCTCTCTCCAGTCCAAGGAGCAGTCAGGGTCCCCTACCCTATTGGAAGTCCAAGGTCTTCCCCACTCCCCCCAGGTCCAGGAAGGTGACCATCCAAACAGACTAGGCTCCAACAAAGCCCGCCCATGTAGTAGAATCAAAACCCTGCGCCATTGTCCTTGGCTTCTCCGTCAGCCTCCACCATCAGCCATATTCAGAGAGTCCGGTTTAATCACATGCTCCATCAGTTCCACTCCAACTGGCCTTGGTGATCTCCCATTAGGTCAGTCCCACCGTCTCAGTGGGTGGACGCACCCCTCGCGGTCCTGACTTCCTTGCTCATGTTCTCCCTCCTGCTCTTCATATGGACATTGAGAGCTCAGTCTAGTGCTCCAATGTGGGTCTCTGTCTCTATCTCCATCCATCGCCAGATGAAGGTTCTATGGTGATAGGCAAGATATTCATCAGTGTGGCTATAGGATAGGGCCAATTCAGGCACCCTCTCCTCTGCTGCCCCAGGAACAAGCTGGGGATATCTCAGTAGGACACCTGGGAACCTCTCCAGAGTCAAGTCTCTTGCCAACCCTAAAATGGCTCCCTTAATTAAGATATCTACTTCCCTGTTCCCATATCCACCCCTCCTCCATCCCAACCATCCCATTCCCTCAAGCTATCCCCATCTTCCCCTTCTCCCTTCTCTCTCCCCATCTCCCCTTATCCCCACCCCTCCACCCCATGCTCCCAACCCCTGCCCGGCAATCTTGTCTACTTCCACTATCCAGTAGGATAACTATATGTTATTCTTTGGGTTCACCTTCTTATTTAGCTTCTCTAGGATCACGAATTGTAGGCTCAATGTCCTTTATTTATGGCTAGAATCCACTTATGAGTGAGTACATACCATATTCATCTTTTTAGGTCTGGGTTACCACACTCAGGATAGTGTTTTCCATTTCCATCCATTTGCATGCAAAATTCAAGATGTCATTGTTTTTTACCGCTGAGTAGAAGCTAAAGTGTAGATGTGCCACACCTTCTTTATCCATTCTTCTATTGAGGGGCACCTAGGTTATTTCCAGGTTCTGGCTATTAGAAATAGTGCTGCTATGAACATAGTTGAACAAATGCTTTTGTAGTATGATTGGGCATCTCTTGGGTATATTCCCAAGAGTGGAATTGCTGGGTCCTGAGGTAGATTGACTCCCAGTTTCCTGAGAAACTGCCACACTGATTTCCAAAGTGGTTGCACAAGTTTGCATTCCCACCAACAATGGATGAGTGTTCCCCTTACTCCACATCCTCTCCAGCATAGGCTATCATTGATGTTTTTTATTTTTGCTATTCTGACAGGTGTAAGATGGTATCTCAGAGTTGTTTTGATTTGCATTTACTTGATCGCTAAGGAGGCTGAGCATGACCTTAAATGTCTTTTGGCCATTTGAACTTCTTCTGTTGAGAATTCTCTGTTCAGTTCAGTGCCCCATTTTATAATTGGGTTAATTAGAGTTTTAATGTCTAGTTTCTTGAGTTCTTTATATATTTTGAAGATCAGACCTTTGTCTGTTGTGGGGTTGGTGAAGATCTTCTTCCATTCAGTAGGTTGCCTTTTTGTCTTAATAACTGTGTCCTTTGCCCTACAGAAGCTTCTCAGTTTCAGGAGGTCCCATTTATTCATTGTTGCTCTTATTGTCTGTCCTACTGGGGTTCTATGTAGGAAGTGGTCTCCTGTGCCCATGTGTTGTAGACTACTTCCAACTTTCTCTTCTATCAGATTCAGTGTGGTCAGATTAATATTGAGGTCTTTAATCCATTTGGACTTGAGTTTTGTGCATGGTGATAGATATGGATCTATTTTCATTCTTCTACAGGTACCAAAAGCAATCTATAGATTCAATGCAATCCTCATCAAAATCCCAACAAGATTCTTCACAGACCTTGAGAGAACAATAATCAACTTTATATGGAAAAACAAAAAAATCCAGGATCTCTAAGACAATCCTATACAATAAAAGTACCTCTGGAGGACCATCCCCATCAAACTCTATTATAGAGCTACAGTAATGAAAACAGCTTGGTATTGGCACAAAAACAAAGATGTCGACCAATGGAATCAAATTAAAGACCCAGATATTAATCCATAAACCTATGAACACCTGATTTTCGACAAAGGAGCTAAACGTATCCAGTCAGGCTTTAAGGCACCAGGAAGAGAAAGGTGTTGAGCAGGTCGTCACCACTCTGGTACAAGGCAAGATGTATGGACACTCTATGCTACACTGATGAGACGGAGTTCTGGATTCTATCACAGTGGGAGAGCTCAGACATCACATTAAGATTCTGTATCAGAGCCGGGCGGTGGTGGAGCACGCCTTTAATCCCAGCACTCGGGAGGCAGAGCCAGGCGGATCTCTGTGAGTTCGAGGCCAGCCTGGTCTACAGGAGCTAGTTCCAGGACCAGAACCAAAAAAGCTACAGAGAAACCCTGTCTCAAAAATAAAAAAAATAAAAAAAAAAAAAAAGATTCTGTATCAGTCACTCTCTTCGCTGCTGTGGCAAGGAAGTAAGGGTGTGTTTGGTCTCGCTGTTTGAGGGTATTGGGGAGGTCATAGCAAGGCATGGTGGCAGGAGTGGGAGGCTGCTGGTCACACTGCATCCACAGTCAGGAAGCAGAGGGAGATGAACACGGGTGTAGCTCACTTTCTCCTTTTTGTTTACTCCAGGATCCTGGCTCTAGAATGCTGTCACAGTCCAGTGAGTCTTGCTGACTCAGTTTCCTACCTGAGTCCTACCAATCCCCTCACACATGTGCCCAGTGAGGTGTCTTCTAGGGGATTCCAGATACTATCAAACTGACAGTCAATATTAGCCACCACAGAGCCTTCCTTGGGGGAGATGGGAAACATCCATTAGCAGGTAGAGAACATTCTAGATTGGAATATACCAGCAGAGGGGCCCTCAGTGGGCCTCAGACTAAACTGTCTGAATACTCTAGGTGGAGAAACAGCCAACACGATACGCCCCCACTTCCCTCAGGACCAAGGTTTTACTGAGCTTTAAGGATTTGGACTGTCACTTTAACTCCCCTGGCAATCCTAAAAGTGGGTACTACAGATCATCCCTCTTTTAAAGACGAGGAATCCTGAGTCTCCATCAGTCACTTTATTTACTACGTGATTGGCACATGGCTGAGACTCAACCACAGTCTGCTGCTACCCTTTCCCTCGCGGAGAGTTTGTCCTCAGCATCTGCAGTCTCACCAAAGCCAGGCCTGATGATTCGATAGCCCTGTGTGGACAGAATGAATATAACACCCCTGCACTCAACTCCAGAATTCCTAATTTAGCAACAGGAATACTTTCCAGAACAAAGGCTTTCCTGGAAAATCAAAGTCACTAGTCAGAATCCTAATGTAAGTGCACACTTTTAATCCCAGCACCCAGGAGGCAGACACAGGGGATCTGCATGAATTCAAAGCTAGTCTGGTCTACATAGCAAATTCCAGGCCAGCTAAGACTCCATAGAGAAGAAGAAGGAGGAGGAGGAGGAGGAGGAGGAGGAGGAGGAGGGGAGAGGAGGAGGAAGAGGAAGAGGAAGAGGAAGAAGAGAAGAAGAAGAAGAAGGAGGAGGAGGAGGAGGAGGAGGAGGAGAAGAAGAAGAAGAAGAAGACGACAACACTAGCCAGACAGTTGATACTTCATGTGAAAGAACTTGGGAGAGTGGGTTGATTCCCTGAGGAAAAAGACTCAAGCACAGCACAGTGACATGGAGCAGTCATCCCTGAACTGAGGCATAGGTGTTTCAGTAAGTTTGAGGACAGCCTGAGCTCTACAGTGCACACCAGGTCTATTAAGGAGTCACTGGAAGGTTGTCTCACAAAAACAAAAAAATAAACAATAAAATGAACCTAGGTATTCAGCTGTGTGCCAACTTAGCATGTGAAAGCCCCTTGATTAAATTCAGCACCAAAACCAAAACAACAGCCGGAAGCATAGGGATGGATGCTTCAGAAAGGTGTATACAGAAGAGATACTTCTACAGATGCTGCAGAATGGTGTATATAGGAGAGATACTTCTACAGATGCTTTAGAAATGTATATATAGAAGAAATACTTCTACAGATGCTTTAGAAAGGTGTATATAGAAGAGATACTTCTACAGATGCTTTGAAAAGGTACATATAGAAGAGATACTTCTACAGATGCTATAGAAAGGTGTATATAGAAGAGATACTTCCACAGATGCTTTAGAAATGTATATATAGAAGAGGTAC